>NC_133860.1:50243018-50394291 GCF_047830755.1 Zonotrichia albicollis
GATTTTGAGGAACTTCTGCACTGAATTGCTTTCTCTAGTGAAAAAAGTAGAACAGATTTTTTTCCTTATTTTAAATGAAAGGGAGCAGTGACTTCTTGAGTACATATGTGGTTTCAAAATTAGACTAGCTGTGTTAGTTTTAATTCACTGTCTTCAATCATATTTCCATTGCAGACAAAATTTTACATGGAGGTGGCAAACACAGCAGTTGGACTGTATTGGTTGCAGGCCTTTGTATGACATATGTTTGTGTTTCCTGAAGAGTAACTACTACTCAGTGCTGAAATACATTTTTGAAATCTTCCAGTTGTGTATCATGTGTGGACTCTTACCTTATCAAATTGGGATTTATGTCACATGTTGTGGCTGTTTCTTGAAGTCTTTTATGCTAGTCGCTTAAGGATCTTGCCCTGTCTTACATTGCATGCAAGTTTGGCCCATCCATGAACATTGATATTTTCCATGCTTATTGCTTTCCTAATTGACTGGTTTCTACTGAAATTTCGTAACTATGTCACCTTTCTTTCTATTCACACCACTTCTCTCTTCTGCTGCTTTGGGTTTTGCTAATAATTTTAAAAACAAAATTCATGGCATGAGGCAAAATTGGTGATTCTAACTCTTCATCTTTTATCTCAGACTCCGAATTGACATCTCCATCCTCCAGTCCATTTCTAGTCCAAGCACTTTCCTTCTAGTCAATAGAGTTTAGATTCTGAGATTGCTATATGTGGTCATGCTAATGCCAACAGAGAGGAACGAGAAGGGATGTGATTATGATGGACAGAGGTGAGATGAACACTGGAAACATTGCTTATAGAGAAGAGAATTATGTAGGGAGAAGTGAAGTCAGTGGCAGAATGTCTCTGTAGTCTTCATTAGTGCCCAGTTATCTATCTGTCGTACTTGTCTTTGACGATTCTTACTCTGTGGAGAAAAGGGCCCTGTGCATTTTTAAATCTTGCAACTCTTTAAAATTCAGTACGGCTGAAAAACAGCGTAGGTTTTCTACCTGTCTTCCTTTCTTCTTCTTTCCTTCTTTCTGCTCCCCCTCCCTTCCTCCTCTCCTCTCCCCGCCCTCCCCCCCCCCCACCTTTTTCTATTGTTCTCTATTCCTGAGGGTTCTTGGTTGGCTGGTTTCAGTTTTTTTAACTTCTTCTGATTTTTTTGTTTGTTACCAACTGCTTCTGAAATTTCCCTTACATTTTTGAAATGTCCCTTTTTTTTCTTTTATTAGGAAACTATCAACATTTTGTAATAGTCATTCCTGCCTGTTTCTTGTTTAGAAACATCCAGTAATATAAATATCATGAACTGGACTGTGCTGAATTCTACTGTCTTTATTAATTTTTATTCTTCTTCAGATACATTGCTTTATTATTATACTTGCACATTCTTTCAGAGTTGCAGTAATAAGTAGACCTTGAACTGAGAGCTTAGAAGTGCTTTATTGTGCAGTAGTGCAGTCATAGGCAGTTTCTTTGTGGGTGCTGCATGGCAATGTGTCATCATATTTAGTCACATGGCAAATATTTGAATCCATGGTATCCAAGGGGCTTTTGCTGCAAGTGCAGGGTTGCAGGGTGTGGATGCAGTGACACTCTTTTTTCCAGGGTGACTGGACACATTGAAGGAACAGTGAACAGAATTCAGTTCATTATAAAATGTTTTCAGAAAGTCTTCTTGTAGCTTCCAGCCCTAAGATTTTATACCTGATGTCAGTACTTGTGTCAGAAGTTGAAGAATGTACAATAATCTGGTTTCAGTTCTGGTAAACAAAAGAAGTTACTTTTGTGCTTCTTGTCAGGTGCTTCTCTGAACCTGCATGGGCACTGATCTGGTGATACTCCTTCCTTTTTCTGTTTTCATCTCAGAATCAAAGGAGAATAAAAAATGAAGAGCAAAATACAGTAATTTATAAAGATTATGGAGAAAAGCTTTGTGTGTACTGGAGAAATGGAAATTGGGGGACCCAAAAAGACACCTTTATTTGAAAGGGGGAGAAAGTGAGTTTCAGATGGAGGAGAGAGGTGAAGTAAAGACGTCTGTAAATGCACTAGAATTCCCTAACTCTGAAAACAACTGTTCTCTTTTGATGCTCCTAACTGACATTGGTTTAATATGGCTATATTTTTGTGTCATATCTTTTTCACCACAGTTGTGTTTGTGTCTATCCTTTGTCTAGAAATGTCTAGTGATATCACTTAAAGTATTGAAAATACAGAAATGGTGCCTTTTGTTGAGGTGAGAGAAGCAGGCAGAATGATCTTTTGCATGAATAGTATGTATTTGTTTTTGAGATCCTAGTGATTGACATATTGTTTCATACTTCTGTGTTGAAAAATGAATTAAGCAAGATGTACACTTTCCTCCCTACTCAAAGCAGTCAACACTCAGTTCTCATGATCTATATGAAACCCTATTCATAGATGATAGAGAGAAAAGAAATATTTAAAACTCAAACTTATCAGCTAACTATTTCCTGACATTTTCTCCCTACTTAACCAGGCTGATCCGGGCAGTGGTTTTACATATCTTTCCCCCATATACTTTGTTTCCTTGTCACCAGTTCAATCTGTTATGGCTAATACCTGCATCTAACAAGGATGCATTGTCCTAAATATAGAATTATGTGGATGGAACTAAAGAGAAAAAAAATCCTGACTATTTACCTGTTCTCTTGCTGCATAAAGGAAAGGAATTTATCAGTGTCATGTTAAATGTCAGAGCCTTATTTCTGATGTAGCTGGAGGAATTCTTCCCAGATGTTACAAGAAGCCGGTAGGTCCTGAATGAAAACTCTCAGTTGTGGTTTGACATGACAAAGATGCCAGGCACCCACAAAAGTCTCTCACTCACTCTTCCCTACCACAGAGGAGAGGAGAGAGGGCAGAGAAGAGAAAATTTAATGGAGGCTTCATGGGTTGAGATAAGGACTGGGAGAAAACACTCCAGGGACAAAACAGGTTCAACTTAAAGGTAAAACATGAATCTATTACTAACAGAGTCAGAGGAGAATAATAAGAAGTAAAATAGGCACTAAAAACCACATTTTCTTCCCCCACCCCTCCCTCCTTCCCATCAAGAGTGCAGGGAGACTGGGCATGGGGGTTTGGTCAGTTTATCACCGCGTATCTTCCACTGCTGAGGGAGAGGAGTCCTTACTCTGCTGCACCATGGGGTCCCTCCCACAGGAGAGAGTTCTCCATGTGCTCCTCCAATGTGCCTCCAATCTCACGAGCAGCAGCCCTATCAAAGCTGCTGCAATGCGAGTCCCTCCCACAGGCACACAGTCCTCCCAAAACTGCTGTGGCGTGGGTCACTCTTCCAGGGTGCAGTCCTCCAAGGACAGGCTGCTCCACCCTGGAAGCAGGGGCCCTCTCTCTCCACCAGGTCTCCCACTGGATCACAGCCCCCTCCAGACATCCACGTGCTCCAGCGTGGGAACTTCCCCCAAGGGCTGTGTGTGGATCTCTGCATCCCCCATGGATCCCCAAGGGCTGTAGGGGCACAGCTGCTCCAGCAGGGTCTCACCATGGCCTGCAGAAGAACTTCAGCTCTGGTGCCTGGAGCGCCTCCTCCCCTCCTTCTGCACTGACCTTGGTGTCACCATGTTCTTTTCCTCACATGTTCTCATCTTCTTCTCCTCTCTGGCTAGGAAAAAACCTGCACCTCACTTTGTTTTGATTTTCTTCTTAAATATGTTATCACAGAGGTGTTACCAACCCCTCTCATTAGCCCAGCTTTGGCCAGCAGCATGTCCATCTTCAGAGCCATCGGGGTTTGGCTCTGCCAGACATGGGTGAAGCTTCAGCAGCTTCTCACAGGAGCTGGCTTTGTGGCCTCTCTCTGCTACCAAAAACCAGGCTGTGGAAAACCAACAGTCTCCTTGGCTTTTTCACTACCTCACATAGTCTTATGCACATTTGAATTTGTTTCATGAAAGAGTTGGCGATACTGGTTTTTAAATTGCCTTGCAGATAGTAATTAGACTTACTATTTTTGTTACTGAGTTGATGTGTTTTCCTGGAAATAGTTTTGGGCAGAATTCAATAAATATGGACCTTAATAATCATAACTTTGCTCAGTATTGTTACTTACCAGTGTTTAGTTGCTGTGGAACATGTAAATGTTCCTGAAGTGATAGTAAGTAAAGAAAAATATGACTGGCCCACAAGGAAAATTTCCTGACTATTGAGATGGTCATAAACATCAAAGTGTGGAAATATCAGAAAAGTGAAAATAGAAGTTCATAAGATTTACTAAGTTTAATGTCTCTGTAAGACTGAATCCACCAGTAATATCTTCCTGAAATTCTGTTTTTATTGAAATATTCGCATTTATTTCATGACTTTAAGTAATTTGGCATCACTTTGTGAGAAATTACTCTCACTTTCAAAGTTTTATTAAACCTTAAAAAAATACAGCAAAGGACTGAATAAGGAAAAAGGACAGCACACTGGGATTTGGTCATCGGCTGCTACGAACTCGTCCATAAAAATGGGAGTTACATCAGGCAGTGCTGACTCCTCCTAAAGTCTGCCAGTCAGCTCTTCTTCGCCATCCATTGGTGGAGAGTTTCTTGTACTTGATTGGAAGTCAGGTGTTGTCATGTCTTGCCCCCCTTTCCCCATTCTCAACTTCCCCATGCAAGGGGCTCAAGTACAAGCCTTCTCTCCACATGTTCTGCACAACCCAGGCTGTCCAGTGGCAGCAGTACAGAGGGGGTGAATGGGCACTATAGCAAGAACAGAGGACATCTAAACAACAACCCACAATAACATAACTATACATCAGTAAATCTTCTCTTAACATACACACAGTATTCATCTCTTAATTACAAGAGGCAATCATCCCATTACTTATCTATAACAACTTGCCAGCCTTACTGCATAGCCAAGGAATGCACATGTCCTAATGCAGATGATCACTTGGTCACCTGGTATTGCTTACACAAGTAATAGTTGTAACTAAACAGTATATATTACATAGTTTAAAATAATACTACTACTGCTACTACTAATAACAACAACAACAACCTGTATTATAACTCACATTCTGCAATTTAGGGTAATGTTGTGAAAAGCAACATTACCCTAAATAAATAGCAAACAACATGTTTGCTGTTTTGTAAAGAATGCTTCCTTTTCTATGCAAAAAATTTTTGATGCTCAATATTCTAGGTACGTGAACTTTAAACTTGTCAGACTGTTATATTTGAAAATTATAGTAATTTGATTAAAATGTTGCCTATAAGGCAAAAGGTTCAGTTAATAGAATCCATATGTAATTAAAGTGCATAACCAAATGTAATCAGACCCCAGTGACTGGTGCCTTCATACTGATAGTTTTACAGTGGCCTCTGGGGTTGAAAATTTATGTTACAGTTACCAATGTAGCTGTGCTCCAGAAAAAAAACAAGACAGTGTAGCTGTTGAAGCAGGTATGACAAGGTCTCAAACTGATAATCATACAAGAAAAGTAGCTGATAGTCTGAATTCTGCAGCTGTCTTCCACTTGGCAGGTGGAAGAAGCACAAGACTCCTGTATTGTACTAGTCAAAGTGTTGCATTCTGCAGCACCACTGCTATGTAAACATTCCTAAATGAGGGAAATATGTCCAATGAGAGCAAGTAACAGTGTATTTTTTTAAATAATATAGTTGCTTGATTTGTTTGAATTCATGTTTTAATCATCTGAAAGTTATAGACGCAACACTATGTACCAAGCCACAAAAGAAGTTTAAAAAATTTCCTGAACTTAAAAAAAAAGTAAAATATTTTCTCTGGACAGTTTTAAGAGTTGACATCCTGTGTTAGAGTTCTCTAATCATCACCAGCACAATTTACAATCAGAACACACAGAGAGCCAGTTCAGACCAGCTCATCTGTTGACTTTGGCAGAAGCCCTTAATCTCACTGTGTGTAGCTGCCACTTGAGAGCTGGGGACTCGGCAGAGAGCCGAAGCAGGGTGGGATGCAGGGTTGGTCAAGGCATGAACACATAGGCCTGCTTCATTTCAACAGCCATATACTGCTTTTTTTTATACTCTTTTCATTTTACAGCCTTTTTTTTAAAACCTGAAATTAAATGAGGACCTCTCATGAGCCACTGCGCTCCAGGCATAAGAAATTGTAATGTCTGGCTTCCAGAAACTGTCCCGTCAAAATGTGCTTCTGATTAGGTGGCTTAATTACAGCTGTGAAAACAATGTTGATTTAGGCCTCAAGATTCCAGTGCATGTCAGCCGTTATTAGCTAGCCTTGGACTGAAGCCACCATTTTAAAACTCTGTACCACTAAAGTCACACACTGCCTGACAACTTTTTATTTAGGCAGAAATGTTGCCAGAAGCAACACATTTTATGCAAAATATTTTTCATTGCACAAATTTCAAATGTGACACAGTTGATGGACATAAAATAGGTAGTTATGGGTGGACCTCACCAAGTCCAAAACCTAACTTTTGCAAAAAAACCCTACCCCAATACATCCCCCTCCCCCATTTCAAATATTTTTTTCTAAAGTTTGACTGACATAATGCTTAATTTTAATTCCTTTAATTCAGTTTTATTCCAAATCCAGCATGTTGGTTTAACCACCCAATTTTATTGCATCTAAATTTTCCTGACAGTTTCATTTGCTGTTGGGAAATAAAATTGCCATTTTTGCAACATGGGAAATAATGGCTAGTTTCAAAACCAATATGTTTGAAACTTCCTTTGCCTGAAGCAGGTTAAGGCACACACTCAATTTACTTTAGGGGAAAAAAGCTCATTAAATAGTTTTTAATATTTTAATATAATTTAAATAACTGCTTTCACAGTGGGAAGGCTTATTAGGCCCATGTATTTACACCTGCAGAGAGGTAAATGCTTGGGTAATTAGGTGGTTTCCAATAATCAGTTTTTCAGTTGAGAGTTAGTACTGTAAACACTGTAGATGGACAGAAAGAGTGCTGCATTTAAACATTACATTTCCACTTATAGCATTTTACTTTCAAGTGCTTAAGAAAGAGGCTTAAGTAGGGCTGGTTTGGTTTTTGTGGGATTTTTTTGGTTTGGTTTGGTTTGTTTTAGTTTGGTTTTTTCCTTTGTTTGGTCTGCTCTTCAGCTCTCCTTAATGACATGAATTGGCTAAGGAATGTGAGAGAATGTGTGTGGGTGTTAACTCTCAGCAGAGGTTGGTACTTCGGAAAAGTAAAATCTACATTCTCACTTCACTGTTGCTATGAAATTCCAAATGTCCATGCTGTGTGGTTTAATGGAAACCATGAAGTTCCTAAATGACCACAGGTTTGTTCCGCTGTTAAGCACAAAACAAATCTTTCAAGTCATTGGCTAAGTCTCAAAAAAGGAGGGTCATGTTTTCAGGAAGGTAATCTCCTTTCCTTTTTTTTTCTTCATGGTTTGCATTTCTATGGCATTAGAAATGTGTTCCTAGTGATGTACTGGAACTACCAGCTCACAAACAAAAATCCTCAGTTCCCAGGACTGAAAACAAGACACTTGGAAGCTAAAGCAGTATTCATCTCTTACCCTAAATACGGGCCAGTACAGCAATAGTACCTTCAGGAGCAACTAATTGGAGATTAATTTCGAGAAAATAATGATTTGGATAAGGAAGCAAGTCTAAAGTGTAGGTTCAAGTTTGTCCTGTAAAAAATCATCATGCATTCATTCTCTGCCTGCAGCAGATTAGTGGAGAGCAAGGCAGTGTATGCCTACACTTTATTTCATTCAGTTTTCAAAGGAGAAATACTGGAATGAGCTAGTCTTCTATTTTCTTTGCAAATACTAGGTGGGGTTTCCTGAAAAAGAATGTTTCAGAAATGCCCGAGTTGCTGTGGAGGGCAGCTGTAAGTCAGGAGACAGCCGTGTGATGGCTTTTTCCTTATTAGACACCTTTGCACTAGTCTTTTGAAATGTGTTTCATTGGTAATACACAATGAGTTTAATTCATCAACCACATACGTTTTCTTCCTGTTGGCTACACACTGCTGTTTCTTTTGCCTTCTTCCCACACCTATCAAAGGAGCATTTCCAGGACATCAAATTAAAAGAAACATTCATATATTATTACATACATTGTTAATGCTGTAGTAGAAATGAAAGTATTGGGAGTGCTAGGGTGTTATTCTGAGAACTGGGTATTATAGACCAGGACATTTAACCCTGGGAAAAAGTTTTTACAAAAGAACAGAGCTAAGGACACCATTTTACTGTCTTTAGAGAAGAAAAGGAATATTCTCTACAAAGGCAGACAAATTCACTTCTTTCCAGACTCAAGGACTTTTACTCAGGCCAGAAGGTGCTTCCTCCTCCCTTTTGAAGAAGTTATTTCAAGAAAGAGAGCCGGGAAGCTTCTATTATTCCCTGCTAAACTGTGGGTTAAACATAAAGGGAATGTCTGTTTGTTCTGAGACTCTGAATTTGCTGGGAAATTTTTGGAGGGGATTAAAGCATAGCTGTGCCTGAATGAGTCTAGCATAGATGCTTAAATGGTGAGTGAATCCATGCAATCCAGTCTGTCATCTTTCTGATATTTTCTTGACATTTTAAATTTAAATCCTACAAGTTATACTGTTGTGAATAATTGTTTTCTTGTTTTCACACCTGTTTGGTTTTATGTTTCAAGCTAAGTATTTAAAGCACTGTTTATAAGGAGAAAATTCAGTGCTGATCTTCAGATATTAACTTTGATAAAGAGTGCAAGATGTGTAGATGCACCCTGTGGATTGCAGTTCACTTGATCAGGATGATAGATAATAGAAAGACAGTTTTTGTTGTCTTTTTTCTGTTCTTGTTTACTTTATACTACTAGCTCACTGCCTAGATCACAGGGGAAAAAAAAAGATTAGAGTATGACCTAGGGCAGTGTTGCCAGGAGCCTGTCTCTTTCTCAGCTAGTAATGTGTGTATGTGCAGCATGCGCTTGTAACATAGTGTGGCTAATATTACATTCACCCCTTAAGGAAAATAATAATTAAATTAAAAAACATGTAAGTGTACACACACACACACTTTTGTGTTTTGTAAAGGTAAAGCTCGTGTTAAGAGGTTTGTGTTTCCCTCTGGGTGGCAGAGAGGTACCTCGCAGTCAGCTTTCCTTCAACGGGACACAACTGTCTCTGATGCTCTGTCTCCTCTTAGTTTCTGCTTCTGGTGCAGTCTGTACTGGGGGTAAGATCATGGGAGCACAACGAGCACAGGTATTGTCTCTATTGTCCCCCAGCAGATTTTACTGTCAGAACTAACCTCACTCTAGTCCACACTAGTCCACACAGGGGAGGGTGGATCCTCTTTAGGCCAAAGGGTGATTGATAGTGAGTGGAATAAAGAAGGGTAGATGCAAACCACAGCAGTCAACTTTATTTTGCGCCTTTCTAGAATTTATGAAATTTTTTTCCTGTTGAATTGTTAATGCTCTTTTCCCCTGCTTTCTCCTATAATTGTGCATGTTTCCATCCTTTTCAACTGTGAAAAAACTTTTGCATTCCATTCTGTGACATGATTGCAGAAGAGTAACATATTTCTTCAAAAAATAAATATGTTTGCCTGCTTCCATTTGCTTGCATTTTGTATTTTAAGCATAAAAGTTAATGTGACAAATGGAGAAAAACCAAACCTTTGAAATATATTAGAGAATACAGCTTGTGGAGATAGACAGGAAATTCAATTAGTGCACAAAGCATAATATTGTTCTTAGCACATAATTTTATTCCTGTAATGTTGGCATGATTTAAGGGAATACAGACAGCAAGTTACATCTTCATCTTTCTTTTTGCTGAGTCTTACATATTTAAGATACACTGTTTAATATTTACCCATCTGGTTTATTTATTTATTTATTTAGTTGCTGTTGTTTCTGAGTTATGTGTAAAAATTTTTAGTTGAATTCTGTGAAACCCACATCATGTAGAGAAGGCACAGTTTTTATAGTTGATCATAGTGAGGACCTGTTTTCTCCAGAGACTGAAGTCTGGGAAGCAGTTCGACCTGTTGAATAAACTAATCATTGAACAACTTTTTAAAATGGGAAATGGGCACTCCACAGGGTAAAGAGCTTTACTGTCAGCTAAAAAGTTGTTGTTATGATTTGTTATGATAGGGATCTTGATTATTCAAGTAACATTTGTTTTCTTCAGTTTGTTTAACAGTTGAGTTAAAGAAATTGATTTAGAAAGAAATGTGCTTCTTAAAGTGTCATTTTACTTCCCTATTTTACAAGAATTTGAGGGGTTTTTTGACTTTGAGAAATGCAACCATTTGAAAAGACAGGAGCCTCTTTTGCTCAAGCAATCAATTCACCCCACCTCCCCTTTTTTTTTTCTTCCTTGTGGTGGAAGGGAGGGTACCTTTAAAATGAACAGTGAATAATAAAATTTGCTAAAAATATGGTCACAAATAGTGTGGTTAATCACCAGCAGAGTTTCTCTGATAGATGTGATGATACTAGGAAAGCAGTGACATTATGATGGTGCAATGATTCCATTTAATACTTTCCAGATGGTGTAACTCCTTGAATTCCTAAAAGAACTCCTGTTTTCAGAGAAGCCTATAGAAATCTTAAAGCCACACCTTTGGATGTGGGTCTCAACTGAAGTTTGCCCATAAACTCATAGTTGACTCAGTTAATGTTTCCACAAAGCTAACATTGCAATACTTGCCTCTCTTAAATTTGTATGTTCAGCAGTACCTTGTAAGACTTTTATCCTATCTAGGTGATGAAGATGATTTGACACATACAGTTTCTGAAGGCCAGAACCACAATAATGAAATAATTCACTAAGTTTTCAGCTTTTGTTAGCACTGAGGGCCTCCTTTGATCACAGAAGGATCATCTTGTATGGTGCTTATATGCTTATGGTCAGGCATATGCTATATGCCCCTGTTAGTCTTTCAAAGCCTGCGTGACATCAGATTTCCTTTCACAAGGTCTATTAAATCTGTTGCATTCTTTTGGGAGTCTGAACATTAAACATTGTAACTTAACCAGGGCTTTGCGAAGTTTCCTGACACATCAAGTCATACAGTTTAGTTTGAATTTGCATATGTCAAAACATCCTGTTGCTTTCAGTATTTTGAGTTTAATTTAATAACTTACTGAAGTTTTCTGTGCTTTAAATATGAGATGTTTTAGAAGACTGTAATCTTAATGGGACCTCTGAGTAAAGAAATTGTAGGTATAATTCTGGAATGTACAAGGCACACCAAATTACTGAAACATCCCTGTTCTGGGGGTTTTGTTGGGTTGTTTTAGAAAACCTAATTTTTTAAACTTGTATTACACCTTTCTGGTTTTACAAACCAAAAGGCTGAAAAACATTTTCCCAAATCTTCCTCTATATTCTTCATGACTGATGAAAGTTTGGAGTGTTGTATGTGTTGGTAGTTTCTGGGTTTTGGGCTGTTTTTATTTCTTTGTTTGTAGCATGTGGTGGTAGTGTCTGTTTTTTGGGGTTTTTTGTTGCTTTTAACTTTGCTATCAGAGCACACATTTGGCTTAAATATATATGAAAGGATGAAATTCCATTAGCATTTTTTTAATGTTTATTCATCTAAAATATGATTGGTATGCAGGAAATATTAGTTCTGTTTGCCTAGTGGGCTCACTTGAACTGCATATTGAGTCTCACAGAAAGAGACAATCTAGTACCTGAGCTAAGAACTATTCTTGGAGGATTTGCTCAGGAATCTAGTAAGTAGAAAAAGTACTACTGAAGTAATTATTTAATTTTTTATTTAATTTCAGTCTCATATATAATTGTATATATAGATTTGGTCAAAACCAACAAAGACAGTAAACGTAGCTCACCCACACTCAAGTTGTTTATAACTGATAAGTTTGATTTCTTGCCTAGTTACTGTAATTTGGATCTTGAATTTATAGAAGACCTACGTATTAGCCATCAACTGAAACAGAGCCTAAAATATTTTTCTCGGCTATTCAGATATCAACTGATACTTCATAAGCAATATTGTTAGAGAGCCTACTGTTTTCCCTAATTTCCCTAATCAGGGAAAACAGTGCTCTTTAGGACTCTTTTGAAGATACACTGCTTCAGATATTGCATGTAATCTGTGGGAGAAGGAATAATTCCCTCCTGAAGTTACCTCAGCTAAATTTTACTGGGGATCAATGAACATTAAAGTACTTGCCTTGAATAAGCAAACAAAACTTAGAAAACTATACTAAACCTACAGGGAGCCAAATGTACCTCTTTGTGGTGAATCTGTCTGTGATCTAATTTATGGTGGAGTGGGATGGAGCCCTTATCAGGATTTTGGCTAGGAAGTAGAAGACTGCAGATCTGCAGTGGGCTATCCAGAAAATCTACATGTATTGGCCAGTGCTAAAAAGATGGAATCCTTTGTTCTCCTAATACCTTGATGATTTTAATAATAAACCTCCATTTTGAGAAAATGAAATTGGCAGTAACACTAGTTCACTTTGAAACATGGTATAAGTCAGTAATTCTTTGCTCCATCACTAGAGGATCTTTTTTAAAGAGACTACTCAGTTTAATACAGTTATTTAGATTAACTGAGATTCAGATTCGCATTTAGTGCAACTGTGCAGGTGTTCTGACTCAAAATGCAAGCGTTTGTATTTTATATATGAGATTCCAATCAGCCTGCTTTTCAAATAGGTGCAGATAGGTTGCATAAACCATTTCAGTATCCCATTTATGGTCCTAGTTCCATGGTCTCCAAAGAGTGAACTTTGATCTACTCCTCATTAGCAGATAGTAAGGGCTGGCAAATCTTGACATCAGCATTTCTCTTGTCATTTCAGGATTACAACCACCAGAGATTAAAATCTCAATACCTAGTGAACCAAAATAATATTTGTTCATTTACAAGATCTACAGTAATATTATTCACTATGAGGGCATGCATGTCCCTGACACTTCATTTTAATTCTGAGTAATGCCAGTTTCCTACATGAAATCTGATTGAGGTGTTCACTGTATTTTCTTCATTGCTACAAAGCTATCCACTTCTGCACTAGCAGCCTCTTCCAGAGGTATGTGAGTTCCAATTCTTTATGATTTGCTGCTTTTCACCACCTTTCATAAAGACAGGTTGGTTATGTTCTTCCCATAAATTCCTGTCATGAGAGGAGTCTGCTTTACATCTTAATCAATGTATTTCCTTTCTTTTTTTCCTTGCATCATGCTTAGGACATACCTTGAGCTTCTACTTTCTGAAGTCTTGATGTCCGCTTCTCTTTGTGAAAATGAAAATTCTTGAGTGGAAAAAATGCCCTTTCAAAGATTTTTAAAAAGAACTGCAAGGGTACTTTCCCTGTAGATAGGAAAGAAAATAGAATACATAACCTACGTGAGCTTGCTGTAGTTTAGCACACCGGAATCTTAGAGGGCTATGTTGATAGTTTTTGAGCCCTGTCTTGCTGGAATTTTGGTAGTTGAAACCCATAAGGGCAGTAGAAGCTTTATGCTATAGTGGTTTTCATAATTTCACTGTCCAGACACCAGTGCTCAATCCACTTACCCTCTTCAGCACAGAGCACTTGAGTGTCATCAATACTTATTACATACATATTGATTTTTTAAGGGACTTTTCTGACCTACGCCATGTATTTATATAGAAATATACTTGAGAGAACTAGTGAGCAAATCAAAGTATTCTCAAAGCATCTGTCAGCAAAGTAACGGTGAGTTGTGTGTTTGGTGTTATTTTTCTACAAGCTATCAAATGAATCCTAAAATGTTAATTTCCATATTCTTAATAGATAATTTGTTTTATTAGTTATACAGATCCATATTTCTAAAAATACTCCTAAAAATATTGTGTATTTGGCAGAAATGCATAGGAAAAATTAATCTTCTGCATACCTAAAGATTTTTTAATGCAAGAAAGCTGAGTCATAAAGACACTTTCATTGTTTGCAGCCTTCCTCCTCTATGTTGTTAAGTGTTACTATTGTAAATAAATTACTTTTTTCCCTCTTTCCCCTTGAAACAAAATTGCTGTTACAGTATATTTTTGCTAAGTATAAAGTGATTGAAGTATTTAACTGGATCAGTGTAATTTCCTTTTTTGCCAAAATTGCTGTGATTATCAGCTCTAGGATGGTTTTTGGTGAGAGATTAATAAATGCACTGCTGGCAAAGGTCCACTGTCCTTGTTCCATTTAGTAGCAGAATGCCTAAATTGTAGTTGAGCCGGTTCGTCGCAAACAGACAAAAAGGAAGGTAGCATTTTGCTGTGCGTGAGCAGTTAGAGGGCAAGCAGACACCGTGCACCTTGACCACCTATTATGAAGCTTTTTGCTGCAATGTCAAGTGAAAGCGAGTTAATTGGGTGAAGCTGTAGAGCATGTTAGGGGCATGGTAAAGGGTTGCTGTCTGACAGCTGAATGTCAGCAGAAGCTAGTGAAGTGTGGCTGAGAGACAGAGACCTGTCACAAAGTTCATGTGGACTGTAGCACTGTTAGGGAGATGAAATGTGGTTCTGTCTCACTTTCTCCCTCATTGCATTCAAGCACCTTAAGATTTCACACTGTATGTGTCAACCCTTGTTCTCTAAGCTGTTTTCTCCTAACACTTCTGCATTCAAATGATTGGACAGAAGATGCTAATGTTTGGCAAAATGAATGTAAATATACTTCTTTCCTTTTTCTGCTAGAGTAGCAGTATACATCCAACACAGATGAAACTTTGAAGGCTTACGTCAGACAGTCTCACTGGATAGGAACTGGGATGATGGCTGAATACATATCTCGTGAGAATATGAAGTTTGGCACTTCAACTAGTGCAATAGGGACTGTTTTCCCAAAAGAAAAGGCTACGTAGGGGGTGGACTACTTTGTGAGCTGCTGGTGCCTTACCATGGCATTGTGAGTCTTTTAGTCTCTGATTGTAGTCCCCTCCTCCCCTTCTTGCTAGAAAGAAGTGGAGTGCTAAGAGGGAACCATGAATGACATACCAATGTAAGGCAATGAGAAGCTGGGGGAAAAGTCACATAGTAGAAAAGCCTTCCTTGGAAGCAAGGGAAGCATCATTTAAAAGCAGGGATGATCTTACACACTGCTGTGAAACATAGAGTACCTTTCAGTGTTGTTTGCAGCATGCAGCAGAAAGTAAAGCAGTAGTCATTTGGGTTGGCCACCCAGATTCAAAACAAATAAATAAATAAGCAGAAGTTGCTTCCACTCATGAGAAAGTGGAAAGACACTGGTAGGTATCATGGGCAAAACGTACTAAGAACTTAAGTTCTAAAGTAGTAAAAGCTCTAAAAGTACTAAATACTCAAGAATTTGGAAACTTGGATTGAAATTAAAACAGACCAATAATTTCACCATGAAAAAAAGAGCATGGCTTTGTGTGTCTAATACCTTGGTATTAATAGTGTCATGCAGAGAATTTGACCTAAAATTGGGAAACTTCTCTGTTTCCAGTGGAGCATCTGGAACAAAGGCTTACAGTATTGGCTGTGTGTGAAATTTAGCCAAAATTTTTAGAAAACATCAAAATTAACAATGCAGAACCAAGTTATTTGTCTTTAAGCCAACCAAACATTGAAGATAAAGTGTTTAACTGGCATGATAATGCATCCAATCTTGTGTGTTCTTCAAACATACCAGGTTTAAATATGTTTGAATGAATCAGGATTTTCTTTAAAAAAAATACAATATATAATGAAATCTTTGTCTTAATTGCTTTTAATTAAGCCTCCAGAGTGTGATTTCACTGAATGAATTAAATGCAAGAGCATTAGGAAAGTAAGAAAAATTTTAATTTCCCTGTATTACAGACTCATACTTGTTTAAAAACTGAAAGTGGAATAGGAAGTTCTTGATGATGAAAAGAGCCATTAGTATTGTTGGCTAGCAGCATCCAAAGTATGTTGTGTGTCTGCCTTTCTGACTTAGTATGGCAGCCCACTGAACTATTCTCTGATAGCAAATTGTCTGCACAATCCAGGCAGGAGTGCTGACAATTAAAATTTATACCAAATGTTACCATTTTCCTACACTGTGTCAGATCACCCATATCTGATCTCAGGATCAGTTTTGTCCTACAGCCTCAGCATACAGAATTGCAAGATCACTGACACGGGAAGCAAACTTTCCAGTTTCGGTCATACAATTCCTGCTTTGCAGAAGTTTGTAACTAACATTGCATTACACTGACATTCATCCACAAGTAATACTTTAGTTTTAAATACCCATTTGTAGTATTTGATTATTTCAAATAAGTCAGAAAGTAAGAAATGGCTCTTGGAGCTACTTTTAACAGATAGAGAAAAAAAAAAGGTGCAGCATACTGGAAGTCCCTTGGCATTATCTGGCAAAAGGCAAGTCCGTTTTGGAAATAGCAGTCTGAGTAGGAGATTGTGAATGATCTGAAAAATTAACATCTTTTATGTGGAAATAGGATTTTCACATAAGTGCTGCAAAATGGTTATTGAAGACACTGGTCCTTTTTTAACACTCACTGGAATTGACATTGCACCAGTGAAGTTATGCAAACTGTAAGGAAGCATAGGTGGCAAAAGCTGAAAAGAATATTATCGGCCATTTGATTTGCTGTCTACTGATATTACTTTGTATTTGTATGTTGTGGAGTTGAGCTGAGAGGAGTGAGTATCACAAATCAGTTGTGGAGAAATATATTGACCATTTCTCACTTTCCCTTCACCATTCTCTGCATCTGTGTTTAACTTAAAGTTCTTCCTACTCTTGAGAAACTGTGCTACTGTCTTTACAGAGATTTTAGGAGTTGCTAGAATTCTGAAGAAAGTAAAGTGGGTCCTCCCTCTGCATTTCAATTTCCTGACAGGCATCCTCACACACCTATGTGTCCTGTATTCTGGCAAATTATAGATCACTTTCTGGCCTTGTAATTCAATTTTGTTTCATTTATATTGAGATATAACACTGAACTTGTTATCATACCTACACCATCACATAGGTGGGGAACGCTCATAACTCGTATTCAGTATTAATCTTCATGTCCTTTTGTCTCTTATTTGGTCTCTTCTGATTCTGAGCAGTTTCATGGCTTTTTTTCCTCATTTGGAAAGCCAGTTGTTATTGCATGCATAACCCAGAAGCCTTAATGCACAAAAATCCTATCACTACTATTCTGATTTTCTAACAATGTGTTTTTTAATAAGGTAGCATGCTGCATGTCAGAAGAAAGCACTAGAGGAGTTTGAGCTACTGTGTTTTGAAACTGAGTATTTGAAAGCAGTTTGAAGTGACAAAAATTAGTGGCAGGAAACCTGAGAAGTGGAAGAAGTTTTTGTAATAACATACGTAGCTGAGGGAAATTGAAAAGCTGTGAAGATTGTCTGGTAAAATTACCTTTGTGTAGATTTTGAAGGCTGAAACTGTTCTGACTAATTCTGCAGCTTCAGCTGTAGATTTTTTTCCTGCAATTGGAGATAAACATTATACTTGTAAGAGTTTATTTCCTTTTGTAATTATCTGCACCACTGTCATAACACGTGCATGGTCTTCTAATTTCAAGTGTCCAACGGTGCATGTTATTCCACAAATATGGATATACAAAAGTAAAATGGGCATCTTTGATCACAACATGATGCTTTTGGGTAGGCTGACATTGCAATAAAAACATAATACAATGATATAATAAATGACGGTATCAAAATATTCCATCACAATATCATCATAGTAAAGCAACCCACTATAAATGAGTTTTAACTGTGGTAAAACAGCTCATATGTCATGAGACAACCTTTAAACTAGATCTTAAATTTGACTGTAGGTTAGTCACAGAGCAACAATAGAGAAAAAATGTTTTGGAAATCTTTTCCATGTCTATTAAAAAATTGTTTAGGTTAACTAAATTTTAGAAAGCAATTATTCCATAATATAGAGTAACTTTTCAGATTTTGTCTTCGAAAAAACACGTTTTGTAAAATTAGGTGATCAAAACTTGAAAAATGTTCACAGGACGTGAACAATTACTATCTTACATAAATATTTTGAATGTTTTTGCTAGACATATGTGTCCTAGATATTTATTTACCTGGTGAAGTGTAACAGTTCAGATGGAGTAATGTATAGCCTACAGGGTAAATAAAAGTGCCAAACAGACACCTGATTTCAGATAAATCATTTCTCTTTGAAAAATTACCTAAATACATATTTATATGATGGATTATCACTACAGCTCTGGCATAGTCATTTGAGTTTCTAAATTTAAAACCCTTTTTAGAAAGGTGTTTAAATATAATAATGATGAAAGTGGTCTGTTGGGGAAATTAGAACTTACTTTAAAATTCCTCTCTAAAGGTATGTGTTCAGAAAATGAATATTATAACAGATCTATAACAGAGTATTTTTTCCTCTAACATATAGACTACTAATTTTTTATTCATCATGAAGGTATATAAAGATATTGGATCAAAACAGTTCTTAGGACTAAAATTGTTTTTTACACCAATCACATTGCTATTAAATCTGATTTCCCTTCTGTTCAATGACTAGAATTCTGTTCTTTGTAATAAGTACAGCACAGGCTCTAGATAACTAAACCAGAGATTTTTTTTTCCCCAACAATGAAGCTTTTGCTGTAACATAGTCTATTGACTTGCTGTCAGTCATTAAGTTTCATAATTTTTATTTTTGCAACTCTCAAAGGAAATCTGATTTCTTACCTCTTTACTGGATTTTTTATGCCATATTTTTTTTAAAAACCCTCAGTACAGCTTGGAAAAGAGTAATATGTGAGTGTAATCATAGCATGAGATTTTTCATTCATTGTGGTATGCTGATTACTTGAGATGTTGAAAGTGGTATGTTTAAATTTGTCCTCAATATTTGTTACCCAGAGTAAAACCCATTTGTAGCTTGAAGCTTATTGATTTATTTTTTTTTTTTTACACATAGAAGTTTTTTTAGAACATCACAAGTTGTTTGTGTATTTCAATACTGCTGTAATGGTTTTAATGAATTATTCTTATTTTAGAGAGAATTTTGTGTGTGGTCAGATTATAGTGTACAAAGAAGAGGCTGTCAATTGGTGTATTAGCCTTCACCGAGTTCTCATTTCAGGTTGGCTGGTACACTGAGATCTCATTTGTACATTGGCTTTTTAGGGGTTCTTATTTGGTAGGGTAGAGCTCAGAAGGACTGAAAAACTAGAGTATTACATATCTTACTTCCTAGTCCTGCTGGTTATTTCATCCTCGTCAGACCTAAAATTTAGAAAAACTCAGGGCACTACCTCATTTTAACTATGTACTTGAAACAGTCATCTAAATTTGCTTCCGTATGAGTTCTTAATGAAGGTCTAGCATAGCCTAGGAGTTTAGAGTGGCTGCAATATAGCTTGTGGTGTAATCAGGAAATCAAAAGGGTTCATATCAAAGGGACCTTTTGAAGTAGGTGTTAGAGGCAACAATTGGTTTTTCTTCAGCAGTGGTAACTGAGGGAAGGGGAATCTTTCACGAATGTGTCTTTATACATATAATTGAGACTGGATTTGTTGAAATACGAATATACACACACGCTTCAGCCTCTCTCCAAATATATATGAGTTAGTGTGTCTGTAGATATGGGTTTCTGCCTCAATGTGTGTGTGTTTATATATGCATTTATACTCTTCCTTAAATGATGAAAAGAAAGTGTTCTAAACCTCAGAGATACTGAAATGGCCATTCAGTGTGTTAATTTTTTAATTCTATAATTATGCTTTGCATATGATGCTTTCATATGTTATAAGACCTGATTAAATTTTTGTTATTTTCACACAATGTAGTGCATTGGTAAAGGGCAGAAGAGCTATGTGTCGTTGATTTTTCTTTTCTTTGTTTAGGGGAATACAGAATGTCGTTTTTTTACCATTTTCAAAAGAATTGCTAGTATTGATATACTGATATTATCCATAATCTGTCAAAGTACAATGCCTGATGTTTTAGTGCTGGAAGTTCTTTAATGTTGAATTATCTGTTTGGTTGAATGTTGGGACTTATTGAAATATGAATCATGTTCCCATCAATGTACATTCAGTGTGTGTTTTCTGGCCATTTTCTTACAGGCTAACATTTGAAGAGTATTAAGTGTTTGATTTCAATTGATGATAATATATATTTTAATAAACCCAAATACATTCCATAATTTGCATGTCATGTGTTTCCTAGTAACAGTGATGGGGAGACTGGAAAACATTTGTTTATTTGATGAAAAAGAAATCTGGTAATTGATTAAAAAGAAATCTGGTAATTGTAATGAAGAGGGGGTAAAAGTTCTCTATAAGTATTTGTAGCACTTCAAATACAGGAGATTATTTTTTTCTAACACTTACTTGGGCAGAATACCTGAGAAAATATGCCTTGTTTCTTTCTATTAAATATGGCTATTGGCTCTCAGGTACCAAAGTAAGTGTTTAAAACAAGACGAAAACACTTGCAAATACTTCATATACATACTTTTGTGAAAGGAATTTAACACTAAGTGTAAATTCTCTTTGTGCTTTGTTTTTTTTTTTTATTTTTTATTTATCATTCCAGGAAACAAGAGGTAGTTCAAACATCAGCATGGCTCCAAGCTAGAAATTCAGCCTGACCAGAGTTCTGTCCTAGACTTTTTGGCATTGCAAGCTGAACTTGACACATCCTACAGTGTTATGCAAAACAGAGACAGTTCTCTGTCTTCAATCTGTTTCTTCACCCTGGATGTCACATCCAATCCCAGAAGAACAATGGAAAATGAATTTTCAGATTCTTAGTATCAATAATATTCTAGAAGGGAAAAATTATATTAATGTAAAATGATGCAATAAAGTGTAATTTTTTGCTATCTTTGAATTGTAGCTCAGCGTTTGTATTTTTTGACATTAATTTTATGGTTTTGTGAAAACGTGCATTTGTGTGTTCACATTTCTGCACCTGTCAGTTTTGCATACTGAAGCAGTTATTTCTTTAAACTTTTATTTATTGCAGTTGTTCATTTTTCATGTAGTATATTTTTAAATGTTAAAGAATGACACATTTTGGGTAATTTTCCTCAGTCTTAAAAAAAAATCAATAAGCCATTTTAGTCTCTATCTATCAAAGTTGTTTCATACTTGTCTATTTTAAAGCAGGACTGCAATACTTTAATAGGATTGAGAGAGCTATTTGAAATGTATGCCAATGATTCCTGTCATTTCATGGCAGCCCTGCCATGGTTCACTGAGCCCCCTCTTTTCTCTTGTCAGCTCAACTGAAGACAAGCATTTAGTTGCAAACTTTAAGCAGGTTGTGCAAAACAGAAATGATGTGACTGCTTCTCTTCCTGCACAATAATGTCACTGCTGGTCAATGTGAGAAGGTCAGGTTGCTCCTTGTAAAGCTACATGATACCACTTGCCTATTTGAACAAGTTAAGTTAACCACTGAATCTGGTCCCTGCAGGCGCTGAAAACTCACCCTTTTATCAAGTCTGCATTTCATAAGAAAGAACAATTGTGGAGAGAGGATTTCTGATGATATGTTTATATACTTTATAAGGACAGTTCCCAAACCAGTATTGCAGGTAATATATTTAGTTTAAGCTGAAAGACTAAAAAGTAATGGCTGTTTTGACCTTCAAATAGACTCCTTTTTTGTTGTTGTTGGTAGGACCCAAGAGTGACGCCCATCTTTGATGCTGACAGAATTTAAAGCAAGGCCATTGCCCTGCATTTTCTGCCTTGTAGCACACAAAAGTAAAATTGTATGTCAGGCCGAGATGTCGGGGAGCTGACAAGATGCCCCAGTGACATTTCAGCTGGAAAGAGCAAGTGTCTTGCAACCAAGTGGTCAAATATCAAATAATAGGTCAAGCAGGAAGGAGCTGAGTTCTAACCACAAAGAGGTTTCTGGTAACTTACTTGACAAGCTTTTGGGTGCTTTGTGGCTTGACAAAGTGATGTTCTGTTGGGTATCGCTAGACAGACTGTTCTTTATCGCCTTCAGAAGATCAGACATTGACATTGATTAAACTCTTTAACCCTTAAAGGTTAAATCCTAGCATTTTCATCCTTGTGAATGAAGAACAAAAGAAATTTTTAATATACCATTTGTTTTCATATTAATCACAGAACTCCCTAGTGATATTAACTTTTGATGTGCTGTGTAGTTTTTGACAAAAAAATTGAATGCAAAATCTATATAATAGATTGTTTCTCAGTATGGGCAAGTGATACATTAGAAAAATAATATTATGCATTATGGAATTTGTAATTTCGTCTAATATGTCAAATGTAGGGTTTGATTTTAAGGCTTCATGACTACTACTGAAATTCCATTTTGGATGGAAAAGAATATATGCATAAATGTTTTATCACTTAAAATGAACAAATCTTCCAACTACCCTTGTTTTCAAGTACTCTAGAATCGTAGAATATTCTGAGTTGAAAGAGACCCACAGTTATCATCAAGTCCAAATCCTAGCCTTGCACAGGACAATCCCATGAGTAACAGCATATGCCTGAGAGCACTGTTCAAATGCTTCTTGAAGTCTCTTAGGCTGGTGCTGTGACTACCTCCCAGGAGACCCTGTTCCAGTACCCAACCACCCTCTGGATGAAAATCCTTTCCTTGATATCCAACCTAAAACTCTCCTGACACAACTTCAAGCCTGCAGTTCTCTTGAGTCCTGTCACTGGTCACTACAGAGAAGGCATCGGTGCCTGCCCCTCCTCTTTTCCTCTTGAGGAAGTTGTAACTGCAATGAGGTCTTCTCAGTCTTCTCTTTTCCAGGCTGAGCAAAGCAAAGCACTCCTAATAGGCCTTTTAATTTTCAACGGAAGATCTTTAATCTAAGGGAGGTTCAAATGTTCAGATATTCTCTTATTGTGCAGTCCATTGCTCATAGCCTTTTTGTACATGTATATTTGTATAACAATGCAGAGCCATGAAATGCCACATAATAAATCTTGAAGAACTCTTACATGTAAGAGTCAGCTGACAGAGGAAGAACATTCATTTTCTTTGTGTATTTAGTCTTGAATAGGGAAGAAGGAACTTTTCATTTTCCTCCAAGTAGGTTGGCTCCACTCTTTCATGACAGTGACTGTTCTTGAAGGCACCACAAGTACTGTATTCTGCTTTTCCAAATTTAATTTCAAAGATCTATTAATATGAAGAATAAAAGAATATATTTCACTGATCATTTTCCTCTCTACTGTGTATAGATGCATTTAAGCACTTATGAAGGTATATTGTCATGGCACTCTACAGTTTGAGAAAGAAAGTGCCTACTTTTTGCTGTGTGGTCTCAAACTGCTGAAGATTTGCAGTCTACTTGTACCTTTCCCATCATTGCGAGTCTATGTGATATTGTGCATGTAGAGACAGGAAAAGGATTTCTTTCTGAAATCCCTATCTTACTGAGATTAGGA
Source organism: Zonotrichia albicollis (assembly GCF_047830755.1). NCBI lineage: Eukaryota > Metazoa > Chordata > Aves > Passeriformes > Passerellidae > Zonotrichia > Zonotrichia albicollis. The sequence continues at coordinate 50,266,383 of NC_133860.1, forward strand.
GTATCTCCTCTAGTTACAGCTCTAGGCATGGTTCTATGTCATTTCACAGGGATCATAACAATAGCAAACTGAGTGTAGTTAATAGGATGATCTAACAAGCTATCATTTCTCACAAGAACTAGTTTTTAAGTTTTCATTGAAGGAGAACATCTACCTCATTCACTCTATTTAAATATTGACTATCTGAGTTATGTACCATTTCTCTTAAAGCCATCCACTTAGAAGAGACTTTGAAATGTATTTTATTTGGCTGTCAGAGGTCCCATTTGTAATCAAAATCTCCTCCTTCTTACATTGTGAAGAAGCTGAGAGTAGTAAACTGCATTATCTTTAGTGTGATACCCCTGAGTTGCTTTTTCTTCCATTTGGTGAAGTGAAATTTGTTATAAATTCCAAATAAGTAGAAGATTCCCTGTTAGTAGTTTACAAATGTAGTTTGTAGCTTACCAAAGCATATCTTTCCCTATCATTTGGGGACACAATAAAAGTCATGCTTGTATAGAATGTGGCAAGACAGTACCGTAGCAGTAGCTTTCAACAGACCATCCTGTTTTCTACCATCTGCTCTGCCTTGCTTTGAAAATTACAGAGCTTTAGGTCTTGATCTTTACTTTCAAAGCTTTTCATTTTTAGCCTGGAATTTAAAGAGGACTAGTTCCACTTGTTTCATCTCAGCACTTCTTCGCAAGAGCAACTATTTTCCTTAGAAGAAAGACTGTATTTGGTGGGGTTAAAATAATCTCCATGGTTTTTGAATGTGGTGCAACAAGTTATTGGCTTTCTGGTCAGTCTCAAAATTAATATTAATTTATTTACCAGCGAAGTAACACATGTCTGAAAAGAGGTTGTATAATACATTATTTTTCCCTGCATTAAGTTTTATAGCTCTTAATACAAGTTGTGTTTGTGCCTTTGTGCACACTATGTATATCTTTCTCAGCAAAGATTTTGGTTATTGGACTGACGATATAATCACTCCACATACTCTAAGCAATTCCTTAGAGTACTGTCTGTACTACACTAGTAGTCGTAGTAAACGGGTTTTTTGGCTCCTTTGTCCCACAGCTATTTTTTTAATTCAGCAGAATTCAATGACTGTCAAGTTGAATAGGCATTTATGGGAGTATCGTCCATTGTAAAAGATCTTGCATGCTTTTACCAAGTTAAACCAAGGGAGCTGAGGTTTCATGGCTCTGAAGATCATCTGTTCCAGCACGCCCCCTTAGTCAACTACAACAGGTTGCTGATCATTGCCTTTTGTCCTGTCACTAGGCACCTCAGTGGACGGCATGGCTCCATATTCTTTACAGGTATTTACACAAGTTGGTAAGATTTCCCTGAGCCTTCTCTTCTACAAGCTAAAAAAATCACAGCTCTCTCAGCCTCTTCTCTTATGAGAAAAGATTATTCTTCAGTCATTTTTTTAGTCATCTTTTTGGTCCTTCACTGGACTCACTTCTCTATTTCCATCTCTCTCATGTTCTAGGGAGGTCTGGACTGGAGCTATTACTACAGATACAGAGTCATCAATGCTGGATTAGGGAGGAATGATTGCCTCACTTGACTTGCTGGCAGCTCTCTTCCTGATGCAGCCCAAAAGGGTTGTTGGCCTGCTTTGGTGCCAGGGCACATTTCTGCCTCATGGTAAGAAAGGAAGACCAAGAACCTCTAGGTACTTTTCTGCCAAAAAGTACCTCCAGGTACTTTTCTGCTCCCCAGACAGTTGGGCCCCAGTCAGTCTCAGTTCCCCATCCTGTTCTGGTGCTGAAGGTAGTACTCCCCAGGCAGAGCAGCCTTTCTTCTCTTTAATTTCATCAAGTTCCTATCAGTCCTCTGGTCTGTCAAAAGTCTGTCTGGATGGCAGCAAATCCTTCTGACCTGTCAACTGTTTCTCCCAATTTAGTGTCATCTGCAAACTTGAGGATTTTGCAGTGGCTTCCATTATCCAGGCCATTAACAATGTTATGAGTCTGAATTGGTCCCCATATTGACCCCTGGGGTACACCACTAGTGAGAGGTCTCCAGGTGACTTTGTGGCACCGATCACCATCCTTTGAGCTCACTAATTCAGGCAGTTTTTCGGCTGACTTACTGTCCATGTATCTAGTCATGGGGGGGACTAGTGGGACACTTTATTTTGTAAAGGGCTCTCCAAGTTTCCAAACACTGCTAAAACCCTGGATTAAGTGAAAGGCAATATTTTACATAACCTCTTTGTCAATTAGGTCAGTCTGATCATTTGATCACTTATAAGAGCATCTGATCATTCTGCAGTTATTCTGTACTTGAAAGGTTTTCCAATGCTTTAAATTTAAGATGAATTTGCATGTACTATAACTAAGCTCCTAAAAATATTTAAACTCTTTTCTGATATACAAAATTGCTTTAGTAGCATTTTTCTCCTGATGTTTTTTGTAGTTCTTTGATTAATCTCCAGTGAATAAACCCCAAAAAGCCCCTGGCAGCTTCAAGGTTTGGATGAAATCTATATGTGAAGAGCACCTCTCCTACCGCTGGTGATGGAATGCCAAGCTTACTCAGCATTTCTTTCTCCATTCTGTTGTTGCTTAGCCTTGAAATCCAAACTAACAAAGGAATCTATTAGGACATTCTGCCCTATTTTTTAATCTTGCCCAGTATGAAATGACTAGATTTTGTCTGACTTGACTTCACTTTGGTCTTTGTAATCTGATCATTTTTGGACAATCATTTTGCATCATAGTCTCCAGATGGCCTAAAAATGTACCTCAGTATTTACTCAGAAAGTGTTTCACTGTCTTCTTTCCTCTTTGCTGAGTATTCAACTAAACCAATGGAACCTACAGTGATCTTTTGCGTAAATTATTTAACATCTTTATGTACAGAATGAAACTGGAAAAATAACATTTTCGTATAGGTACTTTGACTCTACTATGACTTCAGTTTTACAGATTTAGACGTGACTTTCACTTAGGTCTCTGCAAATTGTCCTTCAATGGGAGATGGAAGGTGACATGGTCTTTGTCATGCTCACATGGATCTGATTGCTGTCACGGGGAGCATCATGAAGGAATTTTGGGCAATTTGTGTAATTTTATGTATTGCAGTTCAGTGCTTTGCAAATCAGCCATTCAGCTATGCATATGAAACTGAATCTTTGTCTGCTATTTCTGGTGTCCAGTGACTGATGAATAAAATTGAACCAGGACAAAGCAAAATATGAGGAAGTGTCTGAAAACGAAATTGTTTCCAAGGAATGCTCCGCAGGAGGTAGGGAGATCCACTGAATAATTTTCTTCAGTTCTTTATTTACCACTTCCATTGTACCATGTTTCCTGTCTCTTCATAAGCTAATAGTACTAAAAATTATTACTGATGTCAGATTGCCTTCTCATGGCTCTATTATGCCAAATTAAAGCTTCATAAGTGGTTGGTCTTCGTTTTGACTAATTTCATGAAAGTCAGTAATTAAAAAATAGAAGATATTAGATTAAAATGTTAAATTTAAAGATTAGATTTTAAGCACAAGTGCTGTCACCAGTATTGTATAAGTATTATCCTATTTTTTTTTCTTGATAAACAAATTTTTTAATCTTCCACTGCATGACAGAAACAGGAGATTGTTCAAAAATAAAGCAATGCTAATTATGTTTAAATAATTACATTTAATTTTGTGTGAAATACAGCTAGCCCACAGAGCAGTCCCACTAACTGACTTGTAGATATCTGAATAGTTTAGTCCACACTAATGGTGTGGTCCTAAAAGTTGTGGAAACAAGGATCATGGATGCTGTACTTGTGAGCAGTATGGTTAAGAAAGGCATGTACCTTCTACACGTTACAGGAAAAATGCTGTTAGGCTTAAAAATCTGGCACATGTGCATTGCAAAATAAGTGGGGGCAACTTTTCTATGAATCAGGCGAGAGTTTCAGTAACCTTCAGTGTATGTTGTGTTGACTTGCCATTAGAACTTCAAAAAAAATCCTTAAAATGCATGGGATTCTACTGGCACATATGGGGAGGAACCCAAAGATACACTCTATCCTGTGACATTCATATATATAGCATTTTAGATTTTCACTGACTGAAAATCTTTTGAAAATAATTTGTAAGCCTCAGTTCACAAGGTAACTATCAAAAGAAAAGTGAGCGAATTGTGAATTAAATATGAAATCTTTTCCTACCTCAACACCATATGAAGGTTAATAAAATTTGTTCCCATAAACAAAAGTGTGGGAGAAACCTTAGTTGTAATGTTTGCAGTGGTAGATAAATCCTGGTTTCAGGCTTCATTCTCAGGTGGCTTACTGAAACAAATTTATGTGAGAGACATTTGGGGTGGGAAGCTGTATATGTTAAAGCACTGACCTTAACAAGAATCATGCAGCTAAAATTCTGCACTGTTCTTTTAAAATGTCAGAGGTTAATGTTATTTAAATGCAGTATTTGGTGGTTTAATTGAGTCATGCTTCGTTGTCTTTTACTGCACATTAATGCCAATGAAACACTGATTGTTGACAGAAAGTTCTCTTTAGCAAAGTATACACTGACATATCATAGTGCTATAGAAAAACCAGTGTGCAATACAGAACAGTCATACTCTGCTGGCATAGGAATCCTGCACTTTCTAAATGGTGGCAATATCCATTATACACTGACAGGAAACGTGAACTAGGCTTGCTTTTGTTGTATGTTTTCAGACTGCCTCTTGAGAGAACTGGTGAGACAATGTCTTTAGACAAAGAAATTAATCTCAAGGGGTTTTTTTTGTTGGGCGTGTCACACAAGTTAGTAAATGTATGTTGAAAAGTACAATCCAACTCCCAAAGAGAGTTTTGTTATAGAAGTGCCTTCTGACAGCTTTTGTAATCTGGCATTAAGACACACCAATAGGTTTTCATCTTGACTTTGTCTAAGTTTGGAAAAAGTTCAGTTCATGTTATTTATCTGAATACTTCTCAGTGTTAACTCTTCCTGCCAGCTTAAAACCACCAAGAGGGAATAGATGCTGGCTTGGCAATTGAGATGTAAAAATAGTGCAAATTGTGCATTCAAAAGCTTTTGAAGAGGAATACAGGAAGGAACAAACACTAGTGAGTTTACAAGAGCAGTGTGTGCACTGGGTAGGATGTATTTGGTGTTGTGCTTTTGCACGATGGAATAGCAATTTCAATGTAACTGCCGTCATATGGACAGCTGCTTTGTACTTCCTTATTTTGGCTGGAGAAGTCTGCGTGCTGTTTGTCTAATCCTGTAGGATTTAGTTACACTTTTGGACTCTGAGCTTTCCAGGATTTTTCTCATGACTGCAGGCTGGTTTCTGGAAGTCATTAGAATTCTGTCTTGGAAATGAATTTGCAAATGCTCATGAGTTATGACTTGCAAAATTTTTTTTTCAAGCCAGTGTTATTTTTCAAATTGATATCAGCCAGCCTGGTTGAAGCATGCAACTGTAAATGGACCTAGCTTGTGTGAAAATTTTGATGCATTTGGGGAACTTCCTGATCCTTATAGTGTCTTATTAGGGGCCATTGGTACATCACAGTTGGCCTTCTAAGGGAAAAACAAAGTGTTTTTAATCTTGTGTGAATCACAAGTAAATCACAAAGAGTGATTTTGTGGTAAGTTGTAATAGTCAGCTTTTTAGTAGCAGCATTTAAGCTCATTTAAGAGCCTGCCTTAATGTGTCTAGCTAAATATATTTAATTTTCTCCTCATATCTGAGATATTATGAAAGTGTCTAGAAGCAGATCAACTGCTTCACATTGGAATGGCTGGTGACATTTACAGATCTGTGCCTTCTTCCAAGATCTGCACTCAGTCTGTTGTATGCTATGATAACCTATATATTCAGCAGGCAAGACTTATAGACTTCTGGCCTGTGCAGACTTAATTCTCTCTACCACTGGATCAAGGGCAAAAAGTAGATCTTTCTAGCTTCCAGAAACTCACAACTATGCTAAGCAATACGGTATTGGGAAGTTGTAAGGAGACTTGTGGAAATCCCCTGGAGTTCAAAGTCTAATTATCCATACAATGCATTTGTATATTAACATTTGAGTTGGGTATTTGCTTTTTTAATGCTATATTTTACTTAAGGTATTTGTAGCAGTTTCTGGTGTATGTGCACATGTTATGTGCCTTTGCCCTTAACTACTTATTTTTCCCAGAAGCTCTTTTATCAATCAGATAGAACCAGCTGTTGCTTAGTGAACTCTTAGGACTCCATCAGGCATAATGTATTAAATTATAATCAAGGAAAATAGGGAAACTCAAAAATCAACAGCAGAGTGTGATTAATTTTTTATTTGGCATTATAAATAAACCCATTTTTAAAGGAGTGAGCCAAATATATCTTAGATTAACTACAAAGCATAGCTTTGGTCAAAAAGCTCCAAGAAAAAGGTAAAACCAATTTAAAAATTGTCTTAATATTTTCTTACTGGACACTCTAATATAGGAAAATAGTTTGTAACAGGAGACAATATCTAGAAGCAGCTTTAATTGTGAAGGATCAGAAAGAAAATAAAACCAATGGATCTCTGATTAGTTTCAGAGGACACCTGTAGCCTTGTCCTGGCTCTTATTATTTCCAAAGAAGAGGCTTCTGCGATTTTATCAATAAATTAGGGTTTGGACACACCCTGTAAGACAAAGAGAAAAAACACTTTATCTTTCATGTCAACTGCTACATGTAAAACCAAAACACACCAACAAACAAAAAGCCCAAAGAACAATGACAATAATGAAACAAAAGAGAAACAAACAAAAGCCCTCCCAGTTTACCCTTACAGATGGAATCCCTTTGTCCAGGAGTCTACCTGTAAATTCTCATTAAGACTAAACTCTACCAGTTTTACTCCAATACCATAAGAAAATGTTTTCATTCTCAGATGAAAAATGCTATTGATCTGCAACACCTTTTCATTGTTCTGTCTACTATATTAATGTCCTGAAGCCTGTGAATGTATCTTAATTTACTGAAAATGCAAATTTCTTCCAGTGTGAAACACCCTTTCAGCTGTAACTACAACAAAAGTTTTCATTAAGTATTTGTGGAATACTTGTTTGTATTGCACTTTTGTGTCTGTATTAGTGGCTGAGCACTGCATAGGGAATGGTAGGGAAATTAATAAGTGTTGCTACTGATATATTTGCTAGAATTTCAAACAAATTGCTTAAAACCTAGCAGCAGACAGCCTAACTGGACTGACTCTGGAGTAATAGTAAATTTAAAAGGAAGTGATAAAGAGGATCTTGTTTGAATAGCTCAGAGTTGTTTTTCTGTAAGTGAAACTTAGACCCTGTTGCCTTTCTACTTAGGTAAAATTTAGTGTCTTTGTTAATGGGTGTAGTGTTAATTTGCCTACCGTGGTCCCCTGTGATCACAGGTTCTAACTAGACTACAAAAGGATGAAGACTCACAAGCCATATAATGCCATTCTCTGCCAAGGAAATGTACTTTGCTTCCCCTGTAAGAATCGCATAGTTTTACAGTGGGTTGAGGAGAAGCAAAAATGTTTCTGTCTCACGTACGCACACAGCTTGACTTCCAAAAGGGTACAGATTAAACAGCTGGGGTTATATGAAAAGCGTCTGAAGTTCTCTTCCTAGCCATAAAGAATTGCACTATAAAGATTTATAATTCGAAAGGGAGGAGTTTCCTCTTTTCTGCTGCTGCCCAAAAAGACTTGGTTTCTTTTAATAACTGAAATGGTTTCTACCTCTGTCTGAGTCTACAAGAACCTCTTAGAAAGTTCACAGAGCAGTTACAGTTCACCATGTGAGCTAGTCAAATGCAAACTTATTTCTTTGAGCAAGTGCTAGTGATCTTTTCCATTAAATCAGTTGTCTAATGAATATCCAATTTAGATACTATAATTTTTATAGACAACTCCGAGGACCTCAAGAAGATATGAAGCTTAGGACCATGAAGATGAAGTATATAGAGGTACTTGGGTTGACTTTAGACTGGAATCTGGACTCTAATCCTAAGAAGAGTCTTGTTATAGAAATTTCTACATGGCTTCCACAGGCTTCTTTTTTGCTCTAATTTCCTGTTCTCCTTTTCCTGTATGTCTGCTTTGTTTCTTTTGTTGTGTATGTATATGTATATTTATTTCACAGTCAAGATTCTTTCTTTGCCAGAATGAAGGAGTACTCCGTGAGAATGAATGAAGGAAGAAAGTAGGTCCAGGTGATACAACATTGAGTGTTTCTAGAATTTCTCCTATATTAGAGCAGAGTTTAAACATCCTATCAGAAATACAGCATTAGTCAATTGGGTTGTAAACCTGATAATACAGTTTTCTTGTTTTGACCACCAACATAAGTCAGTTCTAAGTAATATGTTAATGCATTGTCTTTGCTCCAGTTATTAATATTGTGAGGATTTTGTCTTAAAACAGGTGCCATGTCCCCAAAGATGGCATTATTTTGCCATTATTGCATGAACTCAGGTGCTTTACTTAGAAGAATCAAATTCTGCCATACACATTACATATAATCCCTGAATCACAGAATATGCTGAGTTCGAAGAGATGCAAAAGGATCACCAAGTCCAACACCTGGCCCTGTAAGCACCATCCCCAGGAGTCACACCATGTGCCTCAGAGCACTGTCCAAATGCTTCTTGAGCTGTGTCAGGCTGGTGCTGTGACCACATCCCTGGAGAACATGTTCTGGTGCCCAGTCACCCTCTGGGTGAGGAACCTTTTCCTGATGTCTGACCTAAACTTCCCCTCATACATCTGCAGGCCATTCCCTTGACTCCTGTCACTTGGCAACACAAAGAAGAGACTGGATCCTACCCCTTCTCTTCCCTTCAGGAGGAAATTGAAGACTGCAGTGAGGTCTCCCCTCCGCTTCCTCTGCTCCAGGCTGAACAGACCAAGTGACCTCAGCCCCTCCTCGTACAGCTTCCTCTTAAGGTCCTTCACCATCCTGATGGCCCTCCTTTTGACACTCTCTAATAGTTTAATTTCTTTCTTGTATTGTGACACTCAAACCAGCCCCCAGCACTGGAGGTGAGGCTGTCCCAGCTCAGAGCAGAGCAGGACAATCCCCTCCCTTGCCCGGCTGGCCATGTTGTCCCTGGTGCCCCCCAGGACAGGGTTGGCCCTCCTGGCTGCCAAGGCACTGCTGACTCAGGTTCAGCTTTTCATTGACCAGGACCTCCAGGCCCCCTTTCCACAGCACTGCTTTCTCTTGTTGAACTTCATATGGTTGGTGATTGCCCAGACCCCTGATTTGTCAAGGCCTCTCTGCAGGGCCTCCCTGCCTTCAAGGGCATCAACTCCTTTGGTTTTGTATCACCTGGGAACTTGCTTAGCATCCCTTCCAGTCCTACGTCCAAGTAATTTATGAAGATGCTGAAGAGCACTGGGCTGAGGATGCAGCCCTGTGGAACCCCACCAGTGACAGGTCCCCAGCCTGATGTCACCCCATTCACTGTAACCCCTTGTGCTCCACCCAGGAGCAGGTCGCTCACCCATTACATGATGTGTTTATCCAGCTGTGTGCTGGACATTTTGTTGCCAGAAGGTTTTGCGGGAGCCCAAAAATATTACATCAGCTGTCCTTGATCACCTGAGTGTGTTACCTTGTCATAAAGGGAAATCAGGTTTGATGAGCAGGTACTTCCTCTCATGAAGCCATGCTGGCTATGACCAAATGCTGCATTATGTTTTAGATGTTTTTAATAGCTCCCAGAATAATGTTGTCTATAACTTTACCAGGCACTGAAGTGACACTGAGAGGCCAGGATTTTCCAGAGTCTTACTTCTTGCCCTTCTTGAAAACTGGGACAATGATCATGTGTTGGTTGCAATGAAAGATGTGGTTGGGGGTGTGCATTCTATTGCCATCTGTTAGAACCAGCTGGGACAGTTTTCTTTATCTCAGTTATCTTCTGTTAGTAGCTCAGCCATTAAAACCAGGTGGGGCAGTTTTCTTTATCTTTTCCACAACCCATCCTCCCTCCAGGAAGATATCTTCTGTTGATGGGCCATTGAATGTCACTGCATGACTGATAAAATTACATCATCCCATTGTGAGATGCTCTGCCCAGGGGGAGGAGCCAAGCATTCCTACCTGGATATAATCTGAGATTTGGAACACCACAGGCAGCCTTTTCTCACTGCATTACCAGAGGAGAAGCTTTTTCCACTGGATTCCTAGAGGAAGACTAGGCCCATCATTGGACCTTCAGAGGAAAAATACACCCTTTCTGCAGGGTCATTGTTTCAACAGAACTACATCTGTCACTGCAAGAAGACTGCAGCCACCCTTATTCAGACTGCTACTAACACCCTGACCAACAGGGTGACAGTTTGTATTCTGACTCTGTCAGTGTTGTTTTATAATACTGCATTTTTATTTTTATTTTCCTAATGAAGAACGGTTATTCTTACTCCCATATCTTTGCCTGAGAGCCCCTTAAATTCAAAATTATAATAATTCAGATTATGTCTGAAGTATTCAATGATTATGTCAGTTGTCAGAGGGACGGGGTTCACATTTTCTATTTCAAGAGAGACTCCTGCCTGTCTTAGGAGACACCTGTCTTTTGAAACCAAGATAGTTCACCAGGTTCCAGTCAGCTTGTACTGCTCTGGATTCCCAAGACCACTCAAAAATTACTGAGAGAGGCTTTGCTATGAGATCAGCTAGCTCTGTGAGGCTTCTCAGAGGAATCCCATTAGGCCCCATTGATCAGTAGGGATCCAGCTGGATCAACAGATCCCACTCAAGTTCAGGTTTGACTGAAGTTTATAATTCTCACAGTCCTGATCCTCCAGCTGAAGACACTGGGACTCCCTTAGTCCATAGTCCATCATTGGTGTTGAAGGCAGAGACAAAGAATGCACTGAACACTTCTGCCATGTCCGTGTCCCCGTCTGTGAGGTGACCATCCTCATCTTATAAGAGGCCAATATTATTTTTATGCTGTCTGTTGTATGAGAAATCTCTTTATTTCTCCCACAATTCTGGCCAGCTTCATCTCCAGCTGATCTTTGACCACACGAATTTTCTCCCTACAGTGGTGAGCAGCATCTCTTATTTTTCTCATGCCACCTGACCTTGCTTCCACTAGGCAAGATCCCAGTGGAAAGGGCACACACCTTCCTTTTTTTGTCTTATTTCCAAGAGAAGATTCCTGCTCAGCCAAGCCAGCCTTTTGCCTTGTCTGCTTGACTTCAGACATTTGGGAATTGCCTGCTTGTGTCCTCTTAGAGGGTGATGTTTAAGAAGTGACCAGCACTGATGGACCTGAGTGTCTGCAAATACATTTTCCCAGGGGACATTACTCTCTAATTCTCTCTAATGAGCAGCTTGAATTCAATCTCTATCTCACCTGATACCTGAATTGCTGCCTGCACTTTTCCTGCTGTCAGCTGAGATTTTAAGCTTGATCTCTTAGTGGTCAAGACAGCTGCCAGTGTCCACTTTGATCCATGAGATTCTCTCTGTTGACAAGTAAGTGATTGAGAAGAACATCCTTCTGAGTCAGCTCCCTTAGGACCTATTCCATAAAGTTGTCATCCAGGATTTTTAAGGATCTGGCCCAGGTTGTACCTGCTGCATGATGCTCCCAGCTGATTTCTGGCAAGATGAAGTCCCTCATAAAGACAAGGACAGTTGACTTGGGAGTCTCCTTTAGTTCCTCAAAGAATAATTTGTCAGCATCATTGTCCTGGCTGGGAGGTCTATAGTAGAGTCCCATGATAACATCCACATTATTTTTTTTCTCTTGACTCTTATCCAGAGGCTCTAACTGTGCCATTGCCACCTCTCAGCTCCACATAATTTGTCCTTTTCATTACATACAATGCCATTCCCTTGCCTCTTCTGCCCCTGTGCCATCTGAAGAGCATGTAACTGTCCCTCAGGGCACTCTAGTCACAGGACTTATCCCACCAGGTTTCACTTATGCCAATAATGTCAAATCTCTGGGACAGAGCCAGGCTTCCAGCTCATCTTCTTTGTTTCCCATGGGGTATGCCTTAGTGTAGAAACATTTCATGTGTGGTACATTGTAGTCAATGAAGCTGATTAATAGATTCCATTAGTGCTTGTTTCTTTAAGTTTTGTCATACCATCCCATTGCTCACCATAGTGGGTCTGGTTTGGTCCCTTTTCCCCTTCCAAGCTAGTTTGAGGCTCTATCAACAACTGCTAGCTCCTGTGCTAGAATTCTTCTTCCCCTCTGGGAAAGGTGAATCTCTAGTTCCATATTCCTGCTCTGAAAGTTGTCAGTAGACCAGGTTTTGAGTAGAATATGGTCAAAAGCAGCAATGTTTTTCTGATTACACCAGCCTGAGAACCGCACATTGATCTGATGGATCCACCTGTTCCTATTAATAATATTTGTTGTTACCAGAAGGAGCAAGGAAATCACAACTTGTGTTTCTGATCCTTCTATCAGTCTTCTTAAAACACTGATGTCTCTTTGATTGCGCTTGGACTTCTCTTTGTTATATCATCACCGTTCCATTGAACAACCAATGAAGGATAGGAATCACAAGGCCTTAATATACTGGGGAATCTTCCAGTAATGTCCCTTATCCGTGCCCCTGTGAGCTGGGTCCAGTCTACATGTCACTCCATTCCCTTAGAAAGGAGTCTCCTATTACAACTACCCTCCTTTTCCTCTTAACAGGAGGTTGTGATGTGGGGTACAGATGGTGTTGCGTTAGGAGGCCACTTGATCCCAGAAGGACCTTTACCTACCTCCTCAGTTGTCTGACGTTCTTAATTCCAAAGCCTTGCACATGCTATAGAAGGTGCCAGTGCTACTTGTCAGATTCTGAGAAAGAGGAGGAACTTTGCTCCTGGTGTACACTGTGAACTGCTTCCAGTCTTCATCTCGACAGACCCTGGACTAGCAGACCCTGGGCTAATTACTGTGCAGGGTTCTGAGTCCATCTGCTTCTCCACTGCAGTGTAAGTTAGAGACTCCTAAGAGCCTTGAGACCATAATGTCTCTGAAAATAATCCCCATCCCCTTCCTCGTGTGCTCAAATATTACACAGCCTTCCTGTTCACTTCTTCCTGTAGCTCCTTCCTCTGGGGACACAGCACCTCAACCACAGCACATCTTCTGCAAAGTAAGTGTTTGCCAGTCCCAGCCTTGCAGAAAGGCACTCCTGGCAGCCTGTGACCTGGAGAGCTCCATCTCCCATCAGCAGGTTTGTCTGTCTGGAGGCCTCTGACGTGGCTGGTTCAGTGACTCCTGCAGCTACACATGATCAAGCTTGGTGTGTCAACACTTTAGCTGAGGAAGGTTAAACTAGTATGCTAAAAGGATTGGGGCTAAAAGGTGCTGTTCCTTACCACCTATTCAGTCTGTTTGCTGCCTCTATTGGCTGCTCACAGATGGTGGGAGAGGAGCCCCTGCTGTTTGCCCTGCTCATGTGAGTTGCCATGCAAAGTGCTATCCCTGCCCTACTGCCAAGCCACACCCCTGTTCTCCATGCTCCCTGGGGCTGTTTCCATCTCTTGTGAATGGAGCTCCTCCTGTACAGCCTGGTCTAACCCTCACTCCCAGAGTTCCTTCAGTCACTGCTGCCTCACCGATTGACCATAATAACAGAAACATTTCAAGATGGGAACTTAGAGGATGGCAAAGGTGACAGAAAAATTAAGGTCGTTAAAAATTGTTCATTCACTTGGTACAGGTATGAAAAACATTGTGTATAACACAATAATGATGAGACACACCAATACGTATATGAATGGCTGTCAGACTAGTAAAAGATTGGAGGGGAAACATCATCATTTTGAAACCTGAGGTTTGTATCCACAGCAAATGAGAGGTTGAGCATATCCTAAGGCTCTATAGTTCATTCCTTCTATGTGTAGCTTACAGTACCCAGGAGCATTTGGTTTGTTTAGGTAATGTTCCTATTTTACAATAATTACTTATCTATTCCATGATACTACTATACGAGTGATATGACCATTCTCATAAATCATAGAAATAACCAAATTAATAAATTTTTGCAGCTTATAACTGTAAACAGGCCACTGGCTTACAAATCACTGAATTGCAGAATGGCTGATTTTGGATAGGACATCTAAGATCTAGTTCCAAAGATCAGCAGAAATATTCCTGCCAGAGCAGAGTCAGCTAAAGCTAAAGGTTTCCTGGACTGTGTTCAGTTGGTCTTTGAATATCTCCAAGGATCCACAGTTCAGAACCCCTCTGGACAATCTGTGTCACCTTCACAATGAAAAAGTGTTTCCTGATGTTCCAAGAGAATCTTGAACCTCCAGTGTTTCAGTTTGTGCCCATTGCCTCTGGTCCTGACACCAGGCACCACAGAGGGGAATCTGGCTGCTTCATCTTCGTTCTGTCCTGTTGGTTTACATGTGCACAAGGTCTCCCTTGGGCTGGTTTTTCTTCAGGTGAACAAGCCCTGCTTTCTCAGCCTCTCCTCATATGAAAGTTAGTATAGTACATACTGTATCTTTGTTACCCTGCACAAGTTGTTGCAGTGTATCCATGTCTCTTTTGTACTGAGTAGCCCAGATCTGGCCACAGTATGGCTATATGTGGCCTTGCCAGTGCTGAACAGAGTGGAAGGTTCTCCTTCTTCAACCTGCTTACCACTCTTTGCCCAAAGCAGCCCATGATACTGTTAGGGGTTATTTCTCCTCAGTTATGGTATTTCCAGTTTCTCTTTGTTGTAGTTCAGGTGTTTTCTCTTGTGAAATCACCTCTGATTGTCAGCAAAATGCCCTGGTGTATCAGTCACACTGCCCAGTTCTGTATCATCTGTGAACCTGCTGAGGATGCACTTTACCCATCCTCAAGGCCATTAGTGGAGATGTTGAAGAGCACAGGGTTGATTATTCACCCACTTTTTAATTCACCATTCATGTCTGTAATGATGTTACGGGAGTCAGTGTCAGACATGCTGCCAAAGTCAATGTAAAAACCATCCATTGTTCTTCCTTCATCCACCAGGCCAGCTGCCTCATTCTAGTTTCCAGGAGCAGCTGTTCATTGCTTTCCTAGAGCCTGAGGTGATGCTAAAGGACGTGCTCTCAAATTTTTATTTTAATTTTTATTTTAATTTTTTTTAATTTTACATTTTATTTTTTCCCCTTGTTCTTGGAGTGGTATTTTTCTCTTTCAGTCCACAGGAACCTCTTGTTTGATTTGTCATCATGGCCATTCAAAGACAACTGAAAGTGTCCTCACAGTGACATCACAGCTCCCTCAGCACTTTTGAGATTGTATATGCTGCTTATTTGCTCTCTTTTCCAGTCCATCTTCACTAAGTCAGTCTTCCTTGTTCCAGTTCTCTCTGGTCTCAGTGGCCTAGGATTCCTAACAGCAGATTTTATTGGCAAGGACTGAGACAAAGAAGGCATCAACCATCTCATCCTTCTGTATGTCAGTTGTCGCCAGTTCTCCTACACCATTCAGCATCGGGCTCACATTTTCCTTTTGCTTTTCTTATACTTGTAGAGTACTTCCCTGTTGTCTTTCATATTCCTTGCCAGTTTCAATTCCAGATAAGTTTTTGCTTTTCCATGTGCATTCCTGCCCAACTGGACAGCAAAACCATACTCTTCCTTAGTCACTTGACTCTGCTTCTGCCTGTTACTCACTTTTGTTCTATGTTTGAGATCAGTTGCATGTAAAAAATTGAAATGAAAGGCCAGTGAAAATGGCTGTAGCTATTGATTTTGTTGATTAATAGAGAGGGAGACAAATATGAAGCCATATCAACTGGTATTGTGCGCTGCATGCCACCAAAGATCAGCAGAAATATGTTTGCTTTTTAGTAGGCTATGACTGACAGACCTTTAAACATTTTCATTTTCATGGGCTAAATTGTCTCCTCAGGTTAAAATGTTAGACTAGACCCCAAAATAAACATCTTAATTGTGTTTGTGTCAGGGAAAATTACCATGTTTCCCTAATCCATATTTTAGGTTTTGTAGATAGATATGGAGTTATATCTACAACTGAAGTTAATTCCTATTTTTTTCCATGTCAAATGAGAAAATCTGAGAATATAAAGGAAACTGTATAGAAGAACTATTTTGTAATCCTGGTTAATAGAACCTCTGCAATTTTAAAGAAGACTACTTCAGAAACAAGTGGTGAATAAAAATGGGTAATATAACACATGGATGAAAGTGGATTTTATCGAAACTGCTGATGTTCAGAAAATGAAAGAGCTGGTAATAGCAATTAATGATTGTGAAGTCTGCTACTCTGTTCTGTGAGATGTTAAAACCATGTCTGAAAAGGGAAGAAGATTAAAATACGTATTGATTGGCTGGTGGGCAAAAGGTAAGGTTTAAAAGCAAAGAATTGATGAATATGTGTGGTATTAATTAAACTCCTCTCATCATTGTGAATAAACAAGGTCTGATAACCCATATCTGTAAATTCCTGAATTGATTCCAGATTGAGTGTACTTCAAAGGTATATGCCATGTAAACCAGAAATCACCTTCAGAAGGATCTTTTCCCGCAGCTCAAGAGAACTGCAAGACATGATCTTTTCTGCTGCGTGGTTTTCATTCTGAGTTTTCCTGCTGATTTTATAGGAAGTACATAGTGGGTGGATGATAAGTGTTTGATAAGACAGGCCCTGAAGTGCACATGTTTGCCACAGATACCTATGTCTTCCACAAGAACAGATGACACAGAAAAGGTAAATATGTTGTCAATTTGATCCGCTGTTGATAACCAGATATGACCAGTTATAAAATATTTGGACTAAACCTGCAAAGGTAGAGATGCCAGAAAGGACTGTAATGTTGGTGCTTTGGAGGTAGACTAAAAAACCAGGCATTAAGGTGGGATGCTTCCTGTGGGAAATCCTGACCCCATTGAAGTGAATAGGAACTTTGGCCTTTTATTCACCAAGATCATTGCATTCAAGCTGGATTACTTGCCTTCTGGATGCACAAGGCTTTAAGGAATACTGCTCAGGTGGTATGTGCTTTTCAGTGTTTCTTCTGCTTTGGGTGGAGATCTTTTTGCTAGGAGAATTAATAGCAATACTAAGCACTTATTTTCTCTGAGACTGAAAACATTTTCTAAAATGCCTTATCTCATTTTAAGATTTCTCTAACTATGGCCTAAAAGAGTTTTAAAGTCTAAACTAAAACACTCCCTACTGTGAGACAAATTGAGCCACATATCCTGACACCTTATCTTATGTGGGTTCTATTTCCCTTATCTGTGGTTTTCTTAGATTGCTGTCTCACATTTTGGAAGTTGAAATAAAATTTAAAAAGTAGAAGAATGAAGCCTGGGTTAGAGGGGTTCAGTGAAGAGGAAAAAGTGTCTGCCTCATGACTACTGGTGTCTCTAGTTTGTTATATATAGCAAAGGTTATATATCCTTTTCCCCATTTTCCTTTCTATGTCTTTTCAAAAATATCTTTTATGGACACTAAACACTTCCATCATGCAGTTTTGCACAAACAGGAAAGTTCTGTAGCACAAATACCAAAGAAATACAGTAGGAGAAAGTGAGTCACAGCTGAAAGCACCATATTTTTACAGTTTAGCCAAGTCCTTAAGAAAAAAGATTTAATTTAAATACAAGGTGAATAAGTAAGGTTGACTCAGCTCTGTGCACCAATTAGGGTACCTACCATTAGGGTAGGTTTGGTTTTTTTGTTTGTTTTTTGTTGTTGTTGTTGTTTTGGTTTTTTGTTTTGTTTTGTTTGGGTTTTTTTTTAATTTAAGCAAAATTTGGGTTTCCTAGAATGTCAGAAACCCAGCTGAGACATCTCCACAGCACAGATCCAGAGAGAGCTGCAGGGCTGCAGCCTCCTGCTGCTGCCTTTGTTGATGCAGCAACTGCTTCACCCAGAGAGCTGTCCCTGATCACTGAGGGGTCTCTGAAGCATTGACTGAAAATTGTAATAGGTCTTTATTATTTATTGTATTATTATTATTATTTATTGTAATAGCTCAAGATGCCAAAGCCATCCCCTCTTAAACCAGTTGCTTTTTCAGTCAAGCCTTGGTGCATTTTTGCATCTGGGGATCCTTGCAGGTAGGAGGCTGTGGCTGTCTTAGCTGGCTAGTCATCTTCTCTGAAGTGCTGGCTGTTCCATATAGTGTCATATTGCTCTAGCATTTGTGAGGCTCAAATGGACTGAAAGCATTGTGAACTGCTTGTTGCTTTGTGCATTCCCATCACATATTTGAACAGTAGTGCTATGTTATTTACAGTCTTTTTCACCTGCTCCCTTTCTGAGGGCATCATATCTGATGTCCTGAGTGTTTTCCGTTGATTCTGCAGTTGCATCATGCGGTCAGCACTGGCCAGTACAAGGTTTTAAGTGTCATGGTTACCCCCTGTTGCCTATAAACTGTTCTGGATTCCCTGCTGTTTGTTTTCACAAAACATTCAGTGCAGTTTCTGGAAAAGCCAATTATCTCAATAGCAAAGTTGCAGTGGTAGCATAACTATGAAGATTTCTCTCTCTTTCTTTTGCCCAATTTCCTGTAAAACCTGAGGAAACTGATTATCACACTGTTTTCAGTACTTAGCACTGCTCCATATTATGCCAATATGTATGAGGGAGGGGAGCTTCATGCTGACATGCTTAGGCATGTATTTCCAAAAGCATCAATTAGCAAATTAGCAATGATATCTCATCAGAAAATTGAACAGGTTTTCTTTATTTTTACTATCATAACTATATGACTACCTAGTGCTTTTAATCTAGAGAGCCTACTAGTGCATTAGAGCCAGTGGAACATCAAAATCTGTCATTTGGAGAAGTAAGCTGAGGGACACAGTGGTTAACTGACTAGCCCCAAATACTGTTCAAAATAAGCTTGTGGGGATCCATGTTATCAGCCTCCTTTCAAGATACCAGATTTCAGTGTCTTTTTGTAATGCTAACTCATTTTCTTTTCCACTCATTAAAAAAATGCATCAAATTCAGTAATAACCTGTGGTCAAGATCTGTAACAACCAAGAAAACTTACTGACAACTAAAAAAAATTACTGTTTTCTTCATAGATAGTTTCAATCAAAGTTAAACTGTAGCTGGTTTAAAGATATCCCTGGAAGAAAAATGAAAGATTAAACTTAGCCCCAGCAATGTTTTTATGACCTTTTTCTTCAGTGTTTCAGAGAACTAGATTCTTCACACAGCCATGTTATAATTCGTTAGACATATTAATTCTCCATTTCTTTTTTTTTTTTTAAATGTAGTTGTATGAAGGAGGGAATTAGGCTTATTCCTATTGTGTCTTTCCTAGTGCTTCAATTTGGTTATTTAGTTTCTTGTGAGGACCATCAGGAGGGAGGTATGAGTGGAAAACCCATGTGTAATATGACTTTTACAATAAACTGCCTGAAAATGATGAGTGAATAAATATTTTTGAATGGAGCAAAGTGCATTTGCTTGCCCTTTAAATCCATTTTAAAAATTGGCACCAGTTCCCATCTTTGTTTGGTTGTCTTATTCTGTCATGTTAAGGAGTGGCCTGTGCTTCTAGTGTCTGTCAAGCTCCCTCTTGTACACACTGCAGCTTGTCCCACTGGAGATGTTCAAGCATATTGTATTTAAATGCCTGATGTTCACCAAGCTAATGTGAGGAATAATTAGGAGCAATTATGATGAAATCTATCAAATTAAGAAAACCTAAGAGGAGTTGCTCTTAAAAAAAAATTGTATTCACAACTGATTTATTTCTTTACATTTAGGGCATCACACAGTCTATAGGAAGAGACCCTTGGACTAAATTGTCTTTTTATTTATCACCCCCAGGTGATCAAGGAGAGACAGTTGATGTAATCTTTTTAGGCTTCAGCAAAGCATAAAAAGCAGCTTTTGATGCTGTCTCTCACAGGATCGTTCTGAAGAAAATGTCTAGCACACAGCTGGATAAACACATCATGTAATGGGTGAGCGACCTGCTCCTGGGTGGAGCACAAGGGGTTACAGTGAATGGGGTGACATCAGGCTGGGGACCTGTCACTGGTGGGGTTCCACAGGGCTGCATCCTCAGCCCAGTGCTCTTCAGCATCTTCATAAATTACTTGGACGTAGGACTGGAAGGGATGCTAAGCAAGTTCCCAGGTGATACAAAACCAAAGGAGTTGATGCCCTTGAAGGCAGGGAGGCCCTGCAGAGAGGCCTTGACAAATCAGGGGTCTGGGCAATCACCAACCATATGAAGTTCAACAAGAGAAAGCAGTGCTGTGGAAAGGGGGCCTGGAGGTCCTGGTCAATGAAAAGCTGAACCTGAGTCAGCAGTGCCTTGGCAGCCAGGAGGGCCAACCCTGTCCTGGGGGGCACCAGGGACAACATGGCCAGCCGGGCAAGGGAGGGGATTGTCCTGCTCTGCTCTGAGCTGGGACAGCCTCACCTCCAGTGCTGGGGGCAGTTTTGAGTGTCACAATACAAGAAAGAAATTAAAATATTAGATCTCATCCAAACGAGTGCAATGAGGATGGTGAAGGGCCTTGAGATGAAGTCATATGAGGAGCAGCTGAAGTGAATTGGTATTGTAAGATATGTTGGGAAATAATTCATGCTATAAAAGAATGTATTTTATAAAAATTGTGAAATCCAAATGAGTCTCTGACCACAAGCAGCCCAAAAGGCAGACGTCTATTCAAATTCTGAGATTCCTGGAGGTGGCAGGAGAGCAATCGGCATTTAGCCCAAGAATAGATGCACCCAGCGCAATGATCACCGCCATCCTGAGCCATCAGAAGACGACTAAGAGCGATCATCTTGTTGATAACATCGATCAAGGTAGCCAAAGTCGCCAGAAAGATACATGTGAATAACCGACTTCCCGGGATTCGATCAACACTGGCTATCAACCAGGAGACGATCTTTGTCCAGCTCTGCACAGTGAAAGAACCAACTATAAATATGCAGAGTTACAAAAGAAGCACAATAAACTGTATAAAACATCCCCACTAGAAGCCGCTCTCGTGAACCGGTCGGGGGTGGGGGGGTGATAGGGGTGGGATCCATGTTCACCCAGCGCCAATCCCGGGCTCGATGCTGTCTCTTTGGCTGTGGTGGTTTTGAGGACAGTATTTTGGTTGCGCAAAAAGATAAATAAATATTTTCGCATTTTTGATAATTTGGCTTCTCAATTGATAATTTATAACAGTCTGTTCAGTCTGGAGGAGAGGAAATGCAGGGGAGATGTGTTTGCAGTCTACAACTTCCTCTTGAGAAGGGGCAGGCACTGATGTCTTCTCTGTGCTGACCAGTGGTCTCAACAGGACTAGAGGGAATGGCCTGAAGCTGTGTCAGGGGAGGTTTAGGTTGAACATTAGGCAATGTTTTTCACCCAGAGGGTGATTTAACACTGAAACACTTCCCCGGGGAAGTGGTTGCAGCCCCTGCCTGACAGAGTTCAGGAAGTGTTCAGACAACTACTTTCCCAGGCAGGGGGTTTGATTTTTTGAGTGTCCTGTGTTGAGCCAGGAGTTGGCCGTGATGAACCTTGTGGGTTCCTTCCAACTCAGGATATTTTGTGATTCTGTGAAATCATCTAGCCATGCTTCAGAGCAGAGAAAAAAAGGAGTAGACATGCAGGAAAATCTCATGGGCATTCTGTTTCCTTGAAAAGATGCCACACATCTCATGATTGTCTGTCTGAACATGTGACTCAAGGATACAGGTGTGTTTTCACCTTTCAGTGCCAGACCCTCAGTCCAGCCTGTACCTGTCTTTCTTGGAAAGAGCTTTTTCCTGCTGTTAGGCCCACATAGGAACCAGTCCTACTAGTGGTCAGACCTAGAGGACATTCAAAGTTTGTTGTTTTTTGCAACAGAATGCCAGGACTGGGGGCCGTGAATAGTGCAGGCTGAAGACATACTGAAGGGAAACTAGGCACTAATGAGACACAAATGTTTTCCTTTAATGCAAGAATGAGGCGGTGCTGTGGAAGACAGTGTTTTACTGCAAGGGGAAAGCACTAGCTATGACTTTCTAAAACTATGTTGAGCCAACTCAGCATGTCTCTTTGACCTGTGACAGTTGGATTTCTGTAGCACTAGAACACAGCCCAACTATCTGCATCCACAAGACACCCACAGTGCCTGGCAGGGTTCTGCTAACAGGATTTTTTTACACCCATTCCTCTTACAACAGAAAACAAAGCAGAAGTTTTCGACTGTACGACTTTGTTTCTCTTTTATTCTTTCTAATCATGTACATCTAGGTCTTGGTTGCTGTAAAGCTTCTTGTGCCTTTCAACTATCATGCAAGAAATAGCATATTTAGCTGAGCTATTCCTGTGTGTTACTTTGTCTGCATTTTCTAGAAATATTCTGGTTTAATAGCTGTTGTTACATGGGCAGGGGAAGGAGAACCCTAAGTGCTGTGAAGTCACTCAAATGTAATTATCAACTGAAAGACGAGGTGAAGATTGAAAAGTTGCTAATCTGAATAAAGAAATTGTATAAATATACAAAACTGTACTGTCTTCCTACATGTTATTTCTCCCTTAGGGGTGCTTTCCTGAAGAGTCACACTTCTAGAAAAATAGGGCATGTTCAAATGCCCCAAATTACACCAGGAAGCCAAAGAATTAACCAAAATATTGAACTTTTCCTAGGGAAGCAGGATGTAGTGTGCCCAACAGGCAGCAGAGCTGTTCCCAGTCTTCCCAGAAAGAGGGAAGAACTTTGTCGTGGCAGGATTGCTTGGAGCACTGTCAATCTCAGCCAACTTAGAGAAGCAGATTCCCCAAATGCTGTACATTCAATCATAGTTTGGAGTGGAAATCTGCTGCAGCTTAGAGTTATTGGGGAAGTACGTGTCATGGCAATTCAGTGTTTCTATCACACTAAATTTTAAACATACCAAAGCTGTCTCTATTAGTAATTCTGCAGAATCTAGCTGATAATGCTGGTGCCAAGGCTTTTACCATGCTTCAGGAGCTCAGAGCTTTTTATCAGAATGTTGCAAACCCACAGATCAGTTAATTAGCAACTAAAAGCTGAAAAAATGCTTTAAACAGCAAATATGTCATGGTGCAGATCTTTAAAAAATTTTTTTAAATAGAAGCATAGGCATTAATTCCTGTGAGCTGAATATGACTTGGAATGTAGACTGAAGTGTAAGGTAAGTGGGAATACATACCAGGAGCATGCCACAGTGCGCTCTGATAACCTAGTGTGAAAACGTGCAGTTGTTGCTGCAAATTCACATACTGATGTGTGTCAGAGAATCAGCTCGGAGCAGTAAACCAAGCCAGTTTGGAGACTTCCTCTGGGAAGCAGCCTCAGCGAGCACACTGCCAGCTTGGCAGGCTGTGATGTGCTGCCCAGGCAGGCAGAAGGATGGCTTGGTCTGGGGAAGGAGCCGGGGGCCGGCGGCTGGGCATCCCATGCTGGGCTCTGCCTGAGGTCCCGCTGAAGCACAGCGTGGCGAGTCCCGTGCTCCTGTGTAAACAGATGTCCATGGGATAATTCACAAAAATGTAATTACGCACAATAGTGCAAATGTTTAATTAATCAGGTCTCATGTCCTTATTATCCCCTCACTGGCTTTCACTAATAATGACCCAGAGGAAAATTCTGTGCCTTCTGTGAATTATATTTTATTTACAAGGGTTTCATTTCTTAGATGATTTTTCTCTTTCGTTCCTGGTTAGCACTACCAACAAGAAAATATAATTCTGATGTCCTTTACAAGTAAAACTTGTGAATGGCCTAAAATGCAAAATTAGGGAAGGCTTTGTGCTAGCTCATATGGTTTCTTTAGCTGAATAAATTAGAATAACTTAGCACTTTATACATCTCTTGCCTCACAATCAAAGGATGCATAAATATTTGGCAGTAATCCTATGACTAAAGTTGAGAGGAAAAGAAAAGAGGTCTTGAAGGAGAAGCTTTTCTGTTTGAGCAGAGCAATTCCTTCTGAGCTGGTTTTTAATCGATATGAAATATTAAATCGCAAACGGGTGTCTGGAGCCAAGAATGGAGTTCCAGCCTCCTTCCCTGAAGATGCCCCTGCCTCCCCCAAAAGTCAGCCACTGGAAAGAAAGTGTTAAAAAGTATATTGTTTGCATTAGGGGGCCGAATTTTCCACTGGGTAATCATCAGCGAAACCTAGTCAAGGGCAAATGAGGATGGCAGGCCTGATTAATTAATATGCTACGGTGCTAAGAGCAAGATTTATGCTATTAGTTTTACAAGAGTCATTGATATTAATACTGCTAGTAAAAATTTTGTAATGCTGTTTACTGTTTCCCTTTTTTATTGCAAATATGGTATTAAAACTACAAATGACCTAATGTAACATTGTAGCTTTGCTGTCTAAATGTTACTCCTGCTCTACAGAAGAGCTCTTGCAGAACTGCTATTATATGAACAGTTGCATTAT
The DNA here is from genome assembly GCF_047830755.1 of Zonotrichia albicollis. Taxonomy (NCBI): domain Eukaryota; kingdom Metazoa; phylum Chordata; class Aves; order Passeriformes; family Passerellidae; genus Zonotrichia; species Zonotrichia albicollis. The sequence goes on from NC_133860.1 coordinate 50,290,721, forward strand.
TTCCATTGTAATCTGCAATTTTGGAGACCTTTAACCCTGATCAAAAAATTTACTTTGGGTTTAAATAATGTTTTTAAAGATCTCTATACAAGATATATATTCCCTCTCATGTAAAAATGAGTGTGTTCCCACTTGGAAAGAATTTTATATGGAGTTTTTTGAAAAATGGAAAAAAAATAGTTGTGTATGCAAATAGGTGTTCAAGCCTGAAAAAGACAAGTGTCATTATAAAGTATGGAGTAGAACAAAATAATGTTTTGAGGATAACAAGGCCTACTGTAAAGACCTTCATTCCTCTAAACAAAACAAAAAAAGGCTTATGTGAAACTGTGAAGTATTTTCATCACTTTCAGGCTGATACACAGCACATTCAGAAGTATCTATTTCATAATATGTTAGTAGTGAATGAGCTGAATGCCCTTGCACTGTAAGCACTGTTTCAGAAATGTGTTTATATGCAGTTCTGCTTTTGTTCATTAATATGCCACAGGAAATACAGCAGTAAAATCTGAAGTGTAGGGCGTGAATTGTTTCTTGGGGTGAAAGGAGGGGATTGTCTGTTGGAAATAAGCTTGCATGAGCATGAGGGGCACCCACCCAGGTCAGTGTCACTTCAGCTCTGTTTTCCTGATAGTACACTTATGTGTTTACTTTTCCCTTGACAGTAACAGGGAACATTTTGTTGGAATTATGCCTCTTCCTCTGGGGTTATTTTTTTTCCCTTTCTTGACAAGAAACTCTCAGTAGTCATGTATAGGTCAGTAAAGCCTTAGACCTTGCAGTAACTTTCCAAGGTCTCAGTACTGAGGCAAACTTGCCAGACTTCGTGGGGTGTCTTTTTGGTCTGCCTGGAGCTTTGGTTTAGTTAATTAAGCTATAACAAAGGTTTCACTGATCAGGTGACTAATTTGTTTTACTTTTGTTTATCTCTGTACAGTCACAGAATAACTTTAATTTTGTATAAAAGTACATCTATGGTACCTGTTGTTGTCAGAGGCCCAAAACTGCGCACAGGATTTGCGGTGCAGCCTCACCAGCCCCAAGCACAGGGGGACAGTCTGTGCCCTGGCCCACTGGCACACTATTGTTGATAAAAGCCAGGATGCAATTGGGCTTCTTGGCCCCACTACCAAGCCACTATACTATGTATTCCAAAATACTGAACAGGCTAAGATAGTTACCTCAGGGAAGGGTCTCCCTTGATTTAAAATGAAAAATTTTATGAGGATCTCAGAAAAAATTGAATCTTCAAGCAAGCTCAGCAGCTGTAAGCACATGCCTGAGGGTGGAGCATCTCACAGTGGTTCTGAAGTTACTGGTGCCCAATACCCTCACTGGCCCCTGTAGCTTTCTGACTCCACAGTATCCTGCAGAGCTCTGTGTTGATGCCACTGGCAGAGTAACCTGTGATCTTCCCAAACTCTCTCCTAGGGTCATGCCTTCGTTTGTTATGTGAGCCACATGTGCTCACTTGTCAACACCTATGGGTACAGGATGCCTGGTGCTAAACCAAAAATCACTCTGGGAGGGAAACTAGCCTGAGACCCAGCTTGGCAATGATGCTAGCACACCAGAACTGTCTTACAGTGATGACAGCTGTTTTTTGTGACAGAAGAAACGAGGTGCATCAAAGCATCTGGTGAGTGCAGGCCCTTCCTAATGACAGTGCACCTCTGATGATTGATTACCTGCAATGTGTGCAGGAGGAATTTCATCTCCCTTGGACCTTGATTTGTCTGTCTGGGACTACTAGGTCACTAATGAAGCTTTGCCTTTGTCATTTCCACTTGTGAAACACAAAAGAAGTTTCAACAAAATGATGACCTTGCCTGCCTGTAAATTAATGCAATCATTTTCATGCAGCAGGACATAATTTTCCAGTTTGTATGGGTATGGCATTCCTGCCTGAAGTCTTGCATCTGTCAGTTCACCATTGACAGCACATCAGTGGATAGAAGCATGATTGCTGATTTCAAGTATTTGGAAGACCTTGGTGCATTGTAATTCTTGTTGTGATGGGCTTAATTCCTTGAAAAGGTTTTGTAGGAATTAAGCTTCTCACTTCTGCATGGCAATTCATTCAGATGTATTGCCATCAAGCACTGGGGTGTTCCAGACCACCGAGATCACTCACAGGTGTGGATTTGTTACAAATGATAGGGTGTCTCATTATCTACTCTGTGGTAGTCACCAAATATGCTACAAACCAAGAACCTTGCTAACAACCTACTAAGTAATGTTAAACTAGCTGACACTTCTTTGACTTGAAAATAGTTTTTTGGTTTTATATGGCACATAAGTATGGACTGAAGGGTGACCCCTAAAGTATTACATCTTCTGCATCAGTTGCAACCCAGACTTGCTGTTCAGCTCTCAAGGAATCAGTCCTGGTGTGTTGACAGTTTTGCATGACACTGTGATGAAATAATTTCACTTCTCTGTATCTTGGTTTTCTTCATTTTCTGAGGAAAAAAAGTGAAAAAGTAAAAAAAAATACATAGCTTTTCTACAATTATATGACTCCATGACTCGAAAAATTTGGTTACAACTTCTATGTTTTCAAAGGAGCTCTTTTCAAAGAGCCTTGCATGTATAAGCTTGGAATATTTTTTGTTTTTATCTGAGTGTCTGAAGAGTGTTGAATATATTTGCATCTTGGAACAGATAAACAAATTTGGTCAGGTGAACAATGCTGTTAGGTAAAACTTTCAAGTACTTTTCAAACTAAACTGTCCTGTTGAAAAACATTTTCTTGGGAGTTAAGAATAATATCTTACTTCTTTTGTTAGTTTTCATTCATTTTTAAACCTTTTTTTTCTTTAATATTCGGCAGCTACCATCCCGCTGCCCTAGCACCTAGGGCAGTGACACATGTCACCCTTAATGATCTAGGAATTTGAAAATATTATTATTATTGTTCTTGGTGTTTCTTAAGTGTTAGGCATAGAGTTGAAAATATTTTTTTCCTAAGATATAAAAATTATTAGAGAAATAGAAAATAGCACTGATGAATGTGAGTGAAAAGGTGGAAAAACCAGAAAAATTATGAGGGAAGCAAAAGTTTGTAGAGGTGTTTATGGAAAAATCTCCTGACAAACAAAATAAGGCTGCAATAATCCGTTGTTAGTTGGTCCAGTTACTATTTATAGTGCAGAAAACATGACAATTCAATAACTGCCTTTGTTGCAGACTTGATAAAAGCCCCTCCTTCTCTCATGTACTGTTAAACGCTTCTCAGTTCCAGTGATAATGAAAGATGATGTTACAGAACACGTTTGAAAATCAGATTGTTTAATCGCCTATTGAGCAAGATGGCTTAAAACTCTTTTGAGGCACTGGCACTGACTTTTTTCCTTACCATGTCTCATAGCCATTCCCAGAGACTTAAGCAAATACTGGGCAAGAGCAAAAAGCAGTATCAGCCAGCTGTTTTGGACATCTGTACCATATAAAATAATGGAAAATAAGCTTAGGTCCTAAACGAAAGGATGACAACTCTGTTAGCAATCAGCATGGGTCAAGAGAAAAGGTATAAGAAAACAACTGATATGTTTAAAATATTTTAAAATGCTGTTTGATAAAAACAGCTTGTTAATCCAATAAACTAAGAAATCTCTGATGCATTTTAATTTGTACTAACATGTCATTGATTTTAAAGCCCAGAATGGTACCACAGCATTATTGCACTCAAATAGATCACGGACAAGGGACAGGTCTCAAGAACATGGTTATGAACATTTCCTTTTCTCTGGCCACAGATGTATGACCCAGCCTTGTGCTGTTTAACTTTTCCCTCAGCAATGACCATAACTGATAGCTGTTCATTCTCCAAGAATGGGGAACAAATAGCAGTACTAGTTATTTACTATAGCTAGTGATAGACATCTCCATGGCTCTTTCATTAGAGGTAATCTTATAATTAAGGGGCTCTGTAATGAAAAAAACCCATGGTGGCTTGTGGTACTCATGAACAAAGAGTGCTGTACTGTGTTCACCACCTGTAATGCTGGCACTGAGCCTGCTGGAATATCGCCCGCCACTGGACTCGTGGTTCAAGCTGTGATATGGAGAGAGTTCCAGGAGAGGCCTCAGATTGTGCTGGAACCTGAGTGTGATCTGCAGTGTGGAGAGACGTGAAGGACCATTTTCTCTATTCACCAGACTCCTAACAAGACTAAGGAATGGGGAATTGAAGTCAGACAAATTCTGGCTAAAATGAGGACATTTCTTCAAAGTAATAGCTGCTGAAACAACATAGGCCATGATTCACACTGGGGAAAATGATTTTGGTCAAGATTTCTTTTTTTCTTTTTTTTCTTTTTTTTCTTTTTCTTTTCTAAAAGTCTGCTTCAGTTCAAGAGCATGCATTGTGCAGAATCAGGCATTTCCTAAGGGAAGTTTGTTGTCTTTTGTTATGATATGTCCATTCTGACATTAAACCCTATTGATCTAATCATAGGGGCTAAAGTCAATATTTAGGCCTATCAATAACACATCTGACTTTTCAAAATTCTTCGTTTGATTTCATTAACCTTAACTTCTGGATGTTACTCTACTTCTCATTGATTACTTGTAAATATAGAAGGATGAGGCTGCATTAGTGATTTTGACTACTGAATTATTATCTGTACTGTTATCACAGGGAAGTAGAATTTCATGTGTCCCGAGTTTTGTATATAATGATATTGTATATTTTCAATTTCATAAAACAAGAACATGACACTGATAGAGAATATTTCCTTTTTGAGGTGTGTAAAGTGTTACCTGCTTAAGTACTATATTTCTCGAGGATGGATGTAACAACCCTTTGGCAAAAACCTGAAAATCTTCCCTTCAGCTGCAGAATAACTCCCCATAGGCTGAGAGCAAAAGGTACACTTCCCCATGTCATGATGCAGCCTCTGATATCACTGGCGATGTTCCATTGCCAATGAGCTGGAATACCCACTAAAAAGAAAACTTGGGGCTTTCCTTCTCAAGAAGGATTAGGAATTACATTATGTAATATAAAACCTGAAATATACTGTCAGTTGAGTCAGATGCTCGAAGCCTGTTGATGATACTGTCATCATCATAAGGCACAGGTTAGGAAGAAGCACCACAGGCTTTTCCTTTCAATCAATAAAAGTGGCCAATTAGGATTTGCTTGATCTTTGAATTTATCTTGTCTTGGGGTAAATCTGAAGCATTTGAAGGCAGCTGTGCTCCATCAAGTCCAGATTCAGGAAAATTTTATAGTTTGCATAGCTAAAGGAAGTTGTCACCTGTCATTACAGAGTCACAGAATCACAGATTGGATCAGGTTGGAAGGAGCTACTGCAGGTCATCTGGCTCAACTTCCCTGCTCAAACGGAGTCATCTCAGAGCACATTGCAGAGGATTGAGTCCAGACAATTCTGAAATATCTCCACTGAGGGAGACTCTTCAACTTCCCTAGGCAATATATGCTAGTGCATTGTCACCTGGTTCTTCCTCATGTACAGGTGGAGCTTCCTGTGCGCAGTTTCTGCCTGCTGCCTCTTGTCCTATTGTTTGATACCACTAATAAGAGATTGGCTCTGTCCTCTTTGTACCCTCTCTTCAGATATTTGTAGACATTGGTGAGGTCCCCTCTCTCTCCTCTCCTCTCCTCTCCTCTCCTCTCCTCTCCTCTCCTCTCCTCTCCTCTCCTCTCCTCTCCTCTCCTCTCCTCTCCTCTCCTCTCCTCTCCTCTCCTCGGCCATCTCTTTTTGCCTTTTCTGACTGCTGGCTGCTAAGCTGACTGCTTGCAGAAGAGATGTTCCTGTCCCCCCATCATCTTTTTCACCTCCACTGGAGGTGAAAGAGATGTTCCTGTCCCCCCATCATCTTTTTCACCTCCACAGCTCCAGCAGCTCTGTGTCTTTCTGGTTCTGAGGAGCCAGAACTGGACACAACACTCCCGTTGTGCCTCACCAGGGCTGAGTAGAGGGGCAGGATCACCTCCCCCAGCCTGCTGCCACTGCTCTTCCCAATGCACCCCAGGGCACCATTGCCCTTCCTGGCCACCAGGACACACTGCTGGCTCACGGACAGCTTGCTGTCCACCTGGAACCCCAGGCCCTTCTCCTCAGTGCTGCTTCCCAGCAGATCAGCTCCCAGCCTGTGCTGGTGCCCGGGGTTCTTCCTCCCCAGGTGCAGGACCCTGCATTTGCCTTTGCTGAATTTCAGGCAGTTCTTCTGTGCCCCTCTCCCCACCCTCTGAAGGGCAGCGGGGCCCTCTGGGGTATCGGCCGCTGCTCCCTGCTCTGTGTCATCAGTGAACTCTCTGAGAGGGCACCTGCCCCTTCTCCCAAGGCACTGATGGGGAAGTTAAACAACAACAGGCCCATTCTTGAATCTGGGGGGTCTCTACTTGTGACAGGTTTCCAACAAGAGCCTTTACCAACACTTTGGGATTGGTTGTCTTAAAATTTGAAGATGACCAGTAAAAACTATTTCTTCACATAACTCTGTTGAAGACCAAGAATGTAGAACAACAGAGCAATTAAACCTAAGCACTGTTTGGCACTATTTAGAAGTGGATTTGAGAAAAGGCTTCCTACACAGTTGAATGCAGCCTGAGTCACTTAAGGAGGAAACAGGCAGCTAATGCTTTTTTTGAATTGGAGCTTTGCCACAGCCCTCTGTTGAAATGGAGAATGTGTTAAGTGAGGTTTTCCACAAATACTACAAGCAGGTAAATGGGAGCAGTTTTATCACAGTTGTTTTTTTAAAGTAGGAAATAGGTTGTTAAAGGAAGTGAATGGGATGTCAGCCTTTGATGACGCTGTTCTTCATATGAGAACTCAATCAGAATAAATTTCCTCTTTCAGAGACACTGAAGGGAAGCCTTTTATGCTGAGGAGAAATGGGCAGTAGCTCCAAGTGACAAGATCATAGACAAGACCACACTCCTCCAATGTAGTAAGACTGTCTGAAGCTTTACTGTCTGAAGTCATAAGTAGTCAAGCTGAAAAAAACCCCACCACTACAATAAAAAGCAAGAAAAAAAACACAACCCAAAAATCTGGAAGAGAAATCAATATCTATTAAAAAATAAAATGAGTAGCAGCAGAAACAACAGTGGGGAAAATTCAATTAAAATAAGAGAAGAAATGAGCCAATGACCTTTTCTATGAACTCCAGTATTCAAGTTTTCTATAAACACCATCTAACTCATCCAAATATGTTGTGCCAGAACCATTTGAGACAAACTAAAAAAATAATTATCATATGGAGATTCAATTGGTCACTATGCCAGAACTAAACTTTGAAACAGGCTATGGTTCTAAACATGGGAAATGGAGGATGGGAAGAGAGAAAAAGAATAAAAGACCTTTTGTTTTCTTTACAGAAGAGAGAAGGCTCATTGCTCCAGACATTTTCTGGGAGAGTTTTGCTGTTCCAGGACACTTTTCTACCACAACATTGTCATGGCATTGCTAGGTTCCTGCTCTTTGTCATATTCCATTGCAGTCTGGGACCTGACAGCAGCAAAGGATTTTTCTGAAATGAATTCAACTGGTTAGGATTGCATCCACCCACTCAGATGCAAAAAGTCCCAAAGTATCATCAGTCACAGATAATTTTCTGAAAAACATGAACTCCTTGACTCTCTCAGGAACCATGACAAATCCCCACTGCTTTAGCAATGATTTAGTCAATGGAACTCTGTTTTTTTCATGACCATTTTTCCTTTTTATTCTCCACAGTCTGAAAACACAAAAACATTCCAATGCTTTTTCATCTGAAATAGAGTGGAAATCAAGTCCTTCTCACAGTTTTGTATACTGGCATCACATTTAGGCCTCCCTCTTCTTTTCTCAGAACCAGGTAACTAAATGTTAACCAACCCACCTCTTCTGTTTAGGACCTGCTGTTAGAACCTTCATACATGACAGAAAGGTGGATGTACCTTTCCTCATGTTACAGTAGGGTTTTGACTGATCTGCTCAACTCCATGCTTGCTGCTCTTGAATCAGACCATTGCAATCACAAGTATTTCTGATGGCATTGATAGTTATGCTTCAATACTAGTGAGCTTTATGAGAGACTGACAGTCTGTGCAAGGATACCCAGTTGCTGATCACATTATGGATGTAATAGGAAACCTAACTCCACACACAGTGTGATAAATGTAATGGCTAACTCTCGCCCAGCTATGTGTTCAGGGATGGGAGAAACTGAAATTCAGGAAACTGCTTTTCCTGTTTCTAGGCCAGAATGAGAACCTAACCCAATAAAATAAAAAGAGAAAACCTCACTTCATGGTTCAATGGAAGTCCTAAGTCAGGTAGTTATAATCACTGAAGACTGTAGGTTATAAACACACACACACATACATATATATATATATATATATATATATGTGTGTATATATATATATTTAAGTAAGGAAAATTTATTTTATATTGTTCTGCTGACTATGAGTCTGTGAGAGAGAAAACTCTCCTATTGTGGTGAATATATGTGTGTAGCCTAGCATCAGCTGAGCAAAGATTTAAGAGGTGTGTGGAGGGGAGCAAGTGGGACTGAAAGAGAGAACTGAGGAAGGAGCATCTGGGGATCCTCAAACAGCACAATAATTTCAAGGGATATAACTTCACAGCATGTATTAAAATTAAATCAAGAGAATGAGATGACTGTTGAAGAGGGAAGCTTTAATGCTCATAAAATACAATGAACTCATTTAAATTGTCGGGGGATATGTAAGCTGACTGACTTCAAACCAAACAACCGTTTGTCTCCTTGTTTGGCAATTATTAAGTTTTAGTATTATTAATGTTTGCTAAATCTTAGGGTGGGCAAAGCCAACATCTGCCTCCATAGCTGTGTGTTCATTGAAGTTGGTTCGGGAGGAGAAAGTTACTGGAATCTATTGTTATATTCCAATCATCTGCTAAATTCTTAGTAACGAAAGTGTGTTTAGGCATAAAATTAAGCAATTCTCAATTACGGGAGAGATCCAAGGGAGCAGCTAGATTCTTGAAGTTCTCACTCATTTTCCCTAGACCAAATTTTGAACTTTCTCTATGCAGAGAATACTTTTCTACTGTGAATTCAAGTTAATCTAAAACATACTGAAAACCAGGTTGCATTACATCAAATTTGGGTCAGGTGCTTGCTATAGCTATGCATTGCTCAGCTTTGCAGAAAAGGACTTGGTGATCCTGAGGGACATCAAGACGAACATGAAAAAATATGCCTTTACTGCAAAGAAAGCTGATGATATTCTGGGCTGTGCTAGGTGAACTGCTGCCAGGAGGTCAGGGGAGGTCATGCTTTCCCTCTCCTCAGTGCTGGTGAGGCCTCACCTGGAGCGCTGTGGCCACTTCTGGACTCCCTAGTACAAGAGAGTCATGGACATACTGGAAAGAGTCCGGGAAAGGGCCACAAAGGTGATGCAGGGAGTGGAGCATCTCTTGTGTAAGGAAAGGCTGAAAGAGCTGGCCCTCAGCCTGAAGAAGGGTAGGCTCAGATGGATCTTTTCCTCAAAAAGAAGATGCAGAGATCATTCAGTGGTATCCAGAGGCAGGACCAGAGGCAGTAGGTGTGACCTGAAACACAGGAGGTTCTGTCTGAACATCAGGAAACAATATTTCACTGTGAGTGTGACTGATCCCTAATACAGGTGGTCTGATGAAGTAATGGAGTCTTCATCCTTGGGATATTCAAAAGGTGTCTGGGTGTGGTCCTGTGTGACCAGCTCTGGGTGGCAGCAGGGGACACTGCACCAGTTGACCTTCAGACACCCCCTTCCATCCTCATTCAGTCTATAATTCTGATACATGTGAGAGATTCCTGGAAGGCTATTTATTTCTTGCACTATAGAAAATCTAGTTCAACTGCCTCCAAATAATTTAGTATCTTCATAAGAGGGATCAGTTGCACCGGGACTGATATTCTATACTTTTGATGGACTTCTGAACACATGGTAATTTATTTTGCATTCTACAATATGATTTTATTCTTAGACAGTTTATGGAGTGTTAATAAATGCTTACTAGAGGTAAAAAAAAAATTATAAGCCTTGCAGTAACAAGTGATATTAAAGCTTATAAGCATGCTAAATGAGGTGTAATGCACATTTTTTAATAGTGGTTAGCAACCTATTGACTGCCTAGATTTTAAAATTATTGATTATTTATTACAACTTCTATTATTAATTTATTTTTTCTAACCATTTAATAACTTTCAATTTTCTGTTTTTAAACTGAAATTTTATATAAAATCATAACTCCAATGAAAATAAAGAAACTAAGGTAAATGAAGATTATTAGAGTCTGGCTAATGTATGAAAAGAGTGAGTTTTAATTATTCTTTGTTTGTGTCTCAATCTTGCTATACCAAGATGTGTCGGCATGATTAATTTTGACTCAAACAAACATTTATTCAGTATACAAGCACATTATAAAATGAGTTGCTGAAAAAATTCTGGGGACAATTTAAATTTTTTAAGTTCAAGGACTTATAAAATTTAAATTGTCCCCAGAATTTTTTCAGCAACTCATTTTATAAAGGAATTAGGGCATTCTTCCCAGCATTAAAAAACTTGGTTAAGAATATTTTTTAAAAAAAGTGAAGAGAGATATTTTTTGAAGTTAGGGGAAAAAAAAAAAAGCTTTGCTATTTAATCAAATATGTTTGATTACTGTTCCAAGAGGAGTTGTTTATAAGCACACTAAGAGCCCAAACTGATGCTGATCAGGGGCCTGATTTAATGGGAATCTGCTGTACAGTCCATTTGTTAACTTTACAAAAACATTTGTTAAGAAGGACATCTAGTGGGTCATCTGGTTCAGCAGCCACAGTGTTGTTATTTGTGTTGAATTCCTACTGGGTTGAAAGGTAGAAGGGTTGAAGGACAGAAGGCACAGAGGTGAGCTGACTAGCTTGCCCAGCGTACCTCTTCTCCCTGTCCAGCTCTTTGTTGTGGGCACAAAGGTTTGCCTGCAAACCTGTTCTCCATCCTGAAGCTCTTCTCTGTTCAGAGTGTTGAGATGATGTTGATTCCATCTCAGAAGCAGAGACATAGGCTCAGTAATTGCTTTCTATTTGATGCTATTTAGGTAGGAGTAGTACAAAGTGAACAATCTTAACTCATTCTCCTTCCCCACTAAAATTAAAAGAATTATAGAAATATCTTCAGTTGGCCAGACTAAGGCCTGGATGAATCTTTGGAGAAGAAGGTCTTTCTGCCATTGTCAAGAGTTGTCCTCCTGTGGTGGGAGTTTGACTGTGTGAGGTTGTCATCCTGTGTCCTGGCTGCTCTGCTCTATTCTGGGATGCAGGAAAGGTCTATTCTGCCCTAAGTGTCTCCCATTGGCTCCCCCTTAGGGCTTCATTTTCGGGCCATGTAGGAAGGAGACCTTTTCCATGAAGTGCACCATTGACTGTTTGAATGATATATGTGGGAATGGTTCTCTCCTTTGCAGCTCCTACTGCTCATAGTGGTGGTTTCATGTTTTTCTCTGACAACAGGTTGTTAGAATCTTCACCAGGCTTTGTAGGCATGTGGGGCATTTCTTTCCTACTTCTTAGCACTCCACAGCCAGAGCACTATTTGAGCCTGCAGCTGTTCTGCCACTGCAGGCTCAAATAAATAGCCCTATGTCATGTTTCCTTTGACAGTAAATTCTGCAGTACATAAGTGCATTGCTCAGGAGTCATAGCGTAGCTCATAGAAACCCCTCACTGGTTCACAATGTCCTGATGTGGCTGCCATGAAGATAAACCCAAGCTTTGCCCTGCTTTCCCACAGCACTGTGATGAGTTACAAGAGTTTTGTTTCAATTGCTGGTATAAAGCATCCTTCTAGGACAAGGAAAGTCCTGTATACCAAATCAGAAGGTCTGATTGAGTTGGCTAATTTTTCTAATAGCAGCAAAAGCAGCAACTGTAGAATTGATAAGCAGAAATTCTCCCACAGCCACCACTCTTTTTCATGGTTTCATTTGGGATGAAGACTAAGCCCCAGTGAGGTACCTACTCACTTTCATCCCCCTGGTGGGATGGAAGCAAGAATTGAAAGAGCAAAAGTGAGTAAACCCTTGGACTGAGATACAGACATTATTTAAACAAAAAAGCCGCAGGCACAAAGCAAAACAAGGGATTTGTTCACCATGTCCTATGGTCAGTAGGTGTTCAGCCACCTCAGGAAAGCTGGCCTCTAGCATAATTTACAGTGACTTGGGAAGACAAAAGCTGTCACTCTGAACATTCCCTGGTTCCCAGGAGAAGCCTGTCCCCAGGTCTATATGCTGAGCGTGATGCCATATGATGCAGAATATTGCTTTGGTCAGTCAGGGTCACCTGTCCCACCTGTGTCCCCTCCCAAGTCCTTGTGCATCCCCAGCATACTCGCTGCTGGCTCTGTGTGAGCAGAGGCAAAGCCCTTGACTTTCTGTGGGTGCTGCTCAGCTGTAACAAAAACATCTCTCTGTTATCAACACAGCTTCCAGCACAAATCCAAAACACAGTCCTATACCAGCTACTGTGAGAAAAAACTAACTCTATCCTAGCCAAAACCAGCACACCATTTTAGTTTGAGATTCTGGACTTAGAAAAAGGTCTGGATTCTTTCACTTTCCTTTTCACTATCATTTCCTGACGCTTAAGACTCCAAGTCCACTGTTTTGCCAAGTCAAGAAGGAAGACTAATGTTGCTTCATTAATAATGCTTCCAACATCATGCTTGCTGAAGACAATATCCAGACAGCTTTAATGCATGACACTTTTAATCCAATACCAATCTTTGACCAGAAGGGAGCTATGGAACAATTTCCCCATGATGTACTTATCCCTCTGTAAACCTCAAATCATGAAGTGTGGAATGCTCTTAGTGGACTTTATTTGAGCTAAATTTTGCAGGGTTGGTCCTCTAGTTATGGGAGAATACAGCCAGCAGGGTCAGAAAGAGACACAATTATGTAACTTGATGAAAAATGGTGGTGAAGAGAGGTGGCTTCCTGAAAAGAATGACTCTGACAGTTTAACAGAAAAACAAAACCCCACTGCTTCCCTGCTCTTACTAGGTTATGGTTCAGCTTCTTTGGCCTTAGCATCAGTCTGCATGGAGCTCCCTGTCAGTTGCCACGTCACATCTCATTCACTTCTGCATTGTGTCATTGCTGTCATGGAGAGAACAGGCAACTTGGAGAATTTCCTTTGCTGTTATCTGATATACCATTATTCACCTCTTATCATTTTAGCAAAGTAGTTACACTGCTGTCAGAGGTAATGGAGAGCATGCCGCTAAGAAAATTGGCTGTAATTTATTTATCAATTGTTTCTACATACCACAAAAAGAGACCATCTACTTTATGGCTGGGTCTAGGGTATCTGAGAGCCCTTGAAGTTCATGGTTTTCCGGTATTCTAAGTTCTACTTATGGCTTTTCCTGTATATGACACACAACACCACCCCTGTGGTCTTCAAGGCTGATTTCTTCTTTGCTTTCTTTAGTCACAAATCATTCTGAGGCGTCCCTTAAGTGCATTTGTATTGTTAAGTGCACCGGCCTGATTTGGTGTTAATTCAATTTGAGTGCCCTTAATATCTTGCGGGAGTGAGGCAATGCATGAGAGCTGTACCTTGTAAAAACAGGTTCCAGGTCTGCCTGAGAGCAAAGCACCTTTCCCACAGCAATTTACCAAAGTTGCTGATAAAATTTTCATAAGGAAACCTTTTTAGTCTGACCCTATTGTGTTGTTCTACCATTAAGAGTTGAGGAACTGAGACTATATTCTGGTGACAGTGTATCACTATCTCCATTATTTTAGCGTATAGACAGCCTACTGATGGGTCACAGCCTGCATCCTGTCCTCTCACAGTGTGGAAATGGCTTTCAGAGCTGGAGCCCAGAGGCCCAAGCATGCCAGCTGCTGCATTCATATGTCAATACAACTGAAGTGAACTCTAGATAAACCAGTCACCCCTAACCTTCAAATGATGGGAGATGGGACATTTCAGTGCATTTAGGGCCAAGCAAAAAGAAGAAAAAGCAGAAATAGGAGTAGTTAGCCCTAAGGAATGTGTGGAAGAAACGATATCACATTTTCATTGAAGAAATCGCTAACAATCAAGATATTAAGCCAGTTTTAAAGATGAAAAGCTAGTTGTAAGGTAATTGTGGAAAGCAAACGCTATTCTCCTACAGGAGGACTAATTCTGCTCTCAAATAAATTATTGTAAATTCTAAAGAACTCCAACATTAACTGAAAATGTTTATCTTGTAAACGTGAGGTCCTGTCTAGTACCAAGAAAGGTGTCCATCTCCCTCTACGCTACTTTCCCCCAACATACTCTGGAGAGCAGGGGCTGCAGCAAGGGAGTCTGAATGAAGGGTCCAGCTGCTGCGTATGTGATATTCCAGAACCTGTATGTTCTCTCATGCTGTATGAACACATATTTTTCAGCTGTTGTAGAAAGCATAACCAAGGTTACGAGACCCATTATTTTGAAGGAAAACTGAGAAAAACAAGAAAATTTGGAAACAAGGGAGGAAAAGAGAAAAATGGAAGGGAGATGGGGTCAGAGAAATGGTAGAATGAGAGGGGGAAGAAAAAAGGAGAAGGAATGAGGAAGAAGAAGAAAGAAAGAGAATCATAAAGTTATAAATGTTGAAGAAAGGAAAAGATAAAAAAATGAAAAAAGAAGGGAAAAAAAGGAAATGAGAAAGAAAGGAAGAAAATGAGAAAAGGAATGAAGAGGGATGAGAGGAAGGAGGGAAGGAAGTAAGAAAATTACCTCTGAGTTATACACTGAATTTAACAGAGACTGAATGAAAATTTTGGAAGTTTAGCCAGTGTGGCATGGCTGTTCAGCACAAGTACTGAATGATGAGGCTAGATGGCTTGATTATAAGGAGCATCTTCTGTAACCTAGCACACAATGATAAATCTGTTTCACTCTAAATTGCCTTTGGGAATCTTGTCCTCCTCACCAGCATGACTTACTCTTACTCGCTGGTGGGCAAAAACTTTGATCTTGTGTCCCATGGAAGTCAATGGGAGCACTGCCTTTGACATCAATGAGTGCTGGATCACACCCCAGGTGAAAAACAATAGCTTTGCTTCTAGTTGGACCAAATGGATGAATAAATCAGAGCCTTGTGTTTGTGGAATCAGGACTCATGTGTGCTTCTTGCAGAGGAATTTTACACTCCAAGTATGTGTGACCAAGGCAATCTGATTAATTATTGTATAATGCTTGAGCACAGAGTTACAGATACCAGCTAAATAACTGTGTTATAGAGGAATTTATAATACCTTTGAGCATCGGCCTCTTGATCTTCTGGGGTATTCAAAGAGAGAGATAAGGCAATTCTTTCTATGTGTTATTAAGAGAAAGAGACAGGAAATACTTATACAACAAATACTTATACATTTTTCTCTCTCTAGCATTCAGTATTATGCTGTGTTCTACTTCCAATTACTTTTGAAGAACTGTGGAAATTTTCAGCAAAAAGAACTGCCTGCATTTAACATTGAGTACTTGCCCTTCATCGAATCACAGCGCTTGAACTGCGCCACTGTGTTTGCAAACCACCCTGTCACATATAAATGAGGCAGAGGTGGCAAAGGGCAGAGTAAGCATCATGGTAGGCCCTGTGTGTCTGTGCCCTGTTCTGCTTCGTCTGCCTGCATCACTGGTACTGCAGGATGCTGTGGAAGTGCTGAGCCACCTGAGGAAAGGGCCTGCAAGCCTGATTCAACCTCAGCTTTCTTTGTTCTATGATTTATGCTGGCCCTTCAAGCCACCCAGTCTCCTCACAGCTTTTCCTGGTATCTGCATAATGCCTTGTAACAAATTTTTGAGTATGGAGGAATACAGTTTGATGTATCTTTCCTATTAAAAACACTGGGAAAATGGTTCCACTTTTTCTCTTATTTTTTTCCCAAGCTGAGCTGAACATGGAGAGTTAGTAATTTAGGAGAGGAGGTCTCGAGGATGTTCTGTATGACCTCCTGTGAGACGTGTTTCTTTGAACTGCAGTGATCATATAGGGCTAGGGAGGGAAAGTCATGAAGGTAAAGTGGCAGGTCCTGTGCCACAGCACAGTGGGGTCAACACTATGTGGTCCTTTAAGATGCATAGGTAAATTCCACAACAGCAGCTGCAGCAACTCACTGTGAATGGGTTAGGAGGTCCTTTCTGATGGATCAGCAGCAGATCAAAAAAGGAATAAAGGAAAGAGTTTCACTGTCTTGCTCTCACACTATAAAGCAATTTTAGGGACACAGATGGTTATAGTTATTGCAATAGGTCCTGGGATTTTTAAGAATTAATGGGTAAATGTTATTTACAGTGAATTTCAGGGATGGAGAATTTTGTCTGTGCTGGCAGGATTTGTGCTACCATTCAAACAAGAGAGAGAGAGAGGGATATCTATGTGAGAGATGGGACACGGCACCATTCTCTAGAGTCTTCCAGCACTGCTTTGCTTCCATCTTAGGATAAATAAATGCCTCTGTGTATGGTGTTTTTAGAGAAAGCTCCAGTTCAATTAGGCAAATAGTCTTTGACTTCCTAATCCAGTGAGAAATGGAAATGCTCTTCTGTTTCCCTTCCTCTTCATTAGTTTATGTACATCAGCTCCCATCATGTTTAGCCATGAAGAAGTGGTTTCAGTAGGACTGCTATCTTTGTAGCTTTTTCTATAAAGACTTCAAGCCCCATTGTATAACTTAGATGGAAGCAAATAAGCATTCAAATGAAACAGAAAACCTCAGGAGGTCTTTCTGCCAGGACATAAGTTGCGAAGTCAGGACAAAAATAGCCAAAATAAGAAGCTATGGGCCATGCTTCATGTTAACAGAGACACGGGTGTTTCCCTTGACTATTTTGAAAAAAGGCCTCAGCCAAGCCCTCTCCACATGGCTTCAAGTGGGAATGCATCTTATTGCTCAAGATGCGCTTCCTCTGTTAATCATACATAATCCAAAACAATGGCACTCTCTTTGTGCACCACATTGGAAGTATCTGTGTATCATATATTCAAATTAAATTGTGTGCTTGAGGGAGCTTGTGATCCCCAGCACACTTCTGTGGCAGCATGGTTTGCAGGCTCCTCATGCTGCTTGTGAACAATCCATTGTGTATGTGACGGCAAGCTTGAATCCCTGCCTGGGATTATCTGAAAACTCTGGAACTTGCCAGCAGGAAAATTTACAGCTAAACAATTATATTGTTGAAACTCTGACAAATCCACCCCGGTTTATGACTTTGAAAATAGGGCTAGGTGTATGCAACTGAATATATTATACACTGTAACTCAGCCTCCTGGGGGCTGCATTATAGAGTCTGTTTACTTTGACTGACAGATTTCATTTTTCTTTTCTTCCAGACATTATTGCTGCAAATGATATCTCTGCTCAATATGGATTTTCCTCTCAAAAAACTAGTTAGGTATTTGGATAAACATCTTCTGAACAAGTTCTTTTATTATTATGTTGATGATTTTTGGAAGCAATCCAGCCATAATGCAATACCCACCCAACACAATTTAAAAAGCAGCAAGCAGACCTGCATTACATTGGTTTGTCAGACTACACGGAGGTGGGATTTCCAGATCTTCTCTCCAATGGAAAATAGTTCCAAAAATTCCAAAGCTTTCAAAAGGACAGCAGATATTCTTTTTTTCTACCCATCATTTTTCTGTAAACAGAACTTTACATCCCCCAAAATAAACTGGTGACTTCTTGCCAAGGGTGAAATATATTTCATTCAAGCACAGAAAAACATTTCTTTTACATAAGCAGGCAGACATGCTATTGCAAAGTAAAACTACTTGGAAAAAAGAAAATTTGTTCTTAAAGTCAACCACAGTTTTTCCCAATAGAGTCAGCACTGGGTCATGCAGGATGGCAGCACTTTTTTTTTCCATGCTGTATTGGTTCCAGAAATGGGAAATTCACTACAATTTTCCAGTTTCTTCAGAAATTTCAACATCTCTGATGGTGAATGCCAGAAGAGATGGCAGAGACAGGTGACCATGTTGTGCACAGGTACATTAGCCTGAAGAGTGGTGCTTTTCTTTCCGCGTTCTTCCAGAGAAAAACTAGAAGAGCAAAATTTCTTTTTGAGATTATTCTCTGACTGACAAATAAATCGTCCTTCATCGCACTCAGGAAGGACCAAAGAGCACCTTTTATATCAAGAGATGGCTGAGAGATGGCATTTTTATCAATGTGGGCTTGAGTTGTAAAACACAAAGTATACCTTTTAAGTATAATTTTATGAACAGAAAAAGTATATTTTGGTCTGATGCATGAATCTTTTATCTACCTTACTCCTGCCATTTGTATTTCCTGCCATTTGGGAATATCCCAAATGGTCTCTGCTTCTCTTTGTTGTTTTATAATTCCTTTTGTACGGCAGCCAATGCTAACATTTCTTTCTGAGTGCGAAAGTTGCTTATGGTTTTGATGTACATGTACTGTACAGTCCTTGCCAAGTGCTTGGGGTGGACAATGTGCTTTCTGAGTTCATTAAGAAGAAAATTTGACCTTGTTCACCTTGAGGAGAGATAATTTTTGTGCTGAGTTCTTGCAGGACGTGAGAAATGTAGAAAAGCTGCAGAAGCAGAGGGCCAATGAACTCCAACAATAAACATATTTCTCTAGTGCCTTTACAACTATCAGCAATGGCCCTGGCTGTGCAGCACATGGGGAAAAATGAGTGCTACACAGTGGTGTGGGCTCCACCTAGACACTCAAAAACCTGCTGTGATTTTTTCAGAAGATACTCAGAATGGATCTTGGAGATGCCTCAGTGCCACCTGCTTCCTGTGCTCTGGTGTAGCTCTTGCTGTCTTGTAGAAAGCAGGGATGACTTGGGCTCATTTATTTTTCCCTTGTCTTATCAGTCTACTTTTCTGTGTGCAGGCTCTCTCTGGCTGGATACCAGCATCATGCTCTGATCTGGGACAACGTGGCCATAGGGCTGAGGACACTGCTCCCTGGACTAAGGGACATTGTAGGACACACCCCCGTGGAATTTTTCCCATCACCAGAGAATCCCAAGAAATTAACTTAGGGCAACATTGGTATATATGCAGTACATACAAAAGCTCACATTTCTTTACTTCGCTGAATTTTAGCTGTTTATTTATGTCTTATAGTGTAAATGGGACTAGAGGTTTAGGCAATAGCTAGCATAATGTAAATAAAAACGTATAATAGGTGTGTTATGCAGTCACCCTGTATGCATCTTTACTAGAGGTCATCAAAACATGGAAGGAGAAAACAAGGGGCAAATCACTTAATGATCTTTTCTGGCAGTGTCTTCAACTTATTTACTGCAGCATAAAAATTTTCCAGGCTTTCTATGCATTCACAGCTCTCCCTATCCTTGACCAGTTTGTGCTAAATCTGACAGTTTGCTGAGGACTGAAAAGAAAAAGATACTAAGCACTTCCTGTGGCAGAAGTGGCTTCCATTTTTGCCTTAGAGATTGAGCAAATTAAAGCACAAGCTTTGCAGTAAAGCACTGTTTCACCTAAGAATGTTTTACTGTCTCAGCAAGTGCTCTGCACTCCAACACTACAAGTAGCGCAGATAATTTACTTCATTCTGCAAAGAAGGGTAAAGTTGTAGGGGAACTGAGTAAACTTGTCCGTTTGAGAGAAGCATACAGTTTTCTGACTGACCCTGATAATAATTTTTTTAGGGTTTTCTGTGAAATTTTAATTTTGGGAAAAAGTGGGGTACTCAGGTGTAAAAGAAGAGTAGTCCCAGTTATTCTCAATTTGCAACCACCTCAGATTCTCTACTGTGTTTCATTTTTGCACCTTCAGTCAGTAGAAGGATGGAAGCTGAAAGTAGAAACTATATGCAGTTATAATTGTTTGTGCCTCCACCCCCAGAACCCACAGAAGCTCAACCTTCATGACTGAATGGAATGAAAAGGGGTCCAGTTGTTCCTGCTTGGTGGTTTTGTATTTTGTCTATGTAATTTAGGGGAAAAGCTAGAAGCAGACACAGATAGTGTAGGGATCTGTTCAGAGTACGTATGAATAGTGTCTTACTTTCAATGGAGTCCTTAGGAAGAGTGTGTGCAGGATCTCCTAAGACCTAGACAGTATTTGAAACCTGCCACTCACACCAGAAAGCTACTGCTCACTTTGAGATCCCATGTCAGCTCCTTAAATCAAACCCTTCAGACTCAGGAATGAAGTAAATAAATTATAAGCTTTATTGATTGTGTCTGCTGTGTGAATGTTCTTTAGCATTGACTAAACCATTCAAACCATTGTCCCAACATGGATCAGGCTCCCTGTAAAACCCGAAATGGCTGCTCAAGAGGGAGCAGAAATGTTTTCTTTCGTTCATCCAAGATTCTGTCAGGGAGGGGTTTGATCTCTGCAACTTTACAACATCCATATGGTCAGGAATGAATTAGTTGGCTCCTTTGACTGGGATATGTGATCAGAGTCTTAGATTGGACAGCAGTGACCGTGATACAGCCTTTTTTCTTCTTTTTTTTTTTTTTTTTTTTTTTTTTTTTTTTTTTTTTTAAGTATTACTGAATTTCTCAAGATTTTTGTAGCTATGGCCCCAGTTTGTCCCTTACTTGGTCCCTTGGTCTGTTATCCCATCTGAATGGCTCCGTTGACTTCAACTAAATCACTGGTATAAATGCATCTTACTTCTCTTCCAGCTAATGGAGATAGTGCTGGTGATTGCTGGTTAGGGGTTATTTTGAGGGAAGGGATTGTTTTTGCTTCTGCTTTAAAACAAGGAGGTGTGGTAAATCACAGGCATCTTTCTTGGGATGGAGATTATAAATCACTCTTCCCAGGTGAAATCTTTTATTTATGCCTTGGGATTCCATTTCATTGAGGAAAGGTATGTTCTTTCGACTTCAGCCAGACTGCACTTTAGCGAGTGATTCAAATCAAGCTGACACTTATTAGTGAGCATGCTGAACACTTTGCTCCCAGGCACTTCACTGTGCTGCCACATTCTCCATTCTTCACAGATGTTTGTTCTCCTTAGGTTTCATCTGGAAGCAAAATCACTGCTTGCTCCTCGTGTTAGTGGGAAGTCAACTGCAAAAAACAGCTTGATTTTAGCGACAATGGATCACTCCCATCAGTTAAAAAAAAAAAAAAAAAGGGGAGATGAAATAATACACTGACAGATCAGCTATAATACACTTCCAAACCAGTTTGAGCTCATTCTTCTGGTCTGAAAGTGACCAAGCAAACTTTCTATTATCATTTATTATGTGTTGCGCCCTGCCACACACTTAGTGTTAATTAGAACACAATCAGTAACAGTAGCTCCACAGACAGTACCAGTAACATCATATAGATGTCAAATTATTTAGTTTCAAAGTAACAACTTTTACTGCAAGCTTGTGTTTTTTGTGAAAAAAAACCAAAACAAAACAAAACAAAACAAACCAACTCCAAATCTTGAACAGTGAAAAAATTGATAAAGTAGTTCTGGGTACTTTTCTTTCTCTAGTAATACTCTTAAATTAATCCCTACACACACCATACTTGTGTTTCCTTTGCAGTGCATGCACTTATTTACCACCCTGAGAAAGCGTGGTTCAGGGGAAAGAGCCAATGATGAAGTCCAGCTGCCAGGGAAGAACTGGTAGCTCACTTACACGGCTTCTTGGTTAAATATAGATTGATTTGTGTCTAGAAAGAGGTGTAGCTCCTCACCAGATCACAGGTAAGTGTGATGTACTTGTGACAGAATGAAAAAGAGGCAGCAGTAAACTTCAGAAGATACCTGGAACATCTGCCCAAGTTGAATTTCTGGTGGTAAAAAGCATCTCTGTATGCAGGCTACATATCACAAGAGAGGGGTGGCTACTGTCAGGTCTGATACCCTGCGGGTGCCCAAGTGACCCTGTGAGATGTGTGAGAACTCCAAGCCCTGCTGCCAAAGGCAGGAGTGTGGGCTCATCCAAGCTGATATGGCAGAGATACTTTGCACTGGCCATTTCTTACTGCTTGCTTTCTAACCCAGAATTACTGGCAGAAAAATGAAGGCTACCTATTACAAAGACCTGACTATTTTCTAAATTCACTTTACTTCATGGCCATTGCCAGGCCCTTTCTACACTAATAGGAGGAGGCATCTTGCTGCTTCTTTCATGAGATCTTTGGCATCACTGCTGAAAATGGAATGCCTGTAGTAAGGAAACAATCAGCAGCAGCATGAGTCAGTGAGTGCTGGAGTTTGAGCCCTCAAGACATATTTTTACACAAAGATTTACTATGCAAAAATGCATGATCTGCAAAGGTGACCCTGACATTTAAGTAGTTGTGCATAGCTAATGAACAATGGAGGGGAAAAAAAAATTCCCCTTTTCAAAAATACGTTCTTTCAATTTCTTTTAATTTAGCATTATAATAATCATTAACCGGAGATCAAACCTGCAAAGGGAAGGATAGTATTTCTTCTTTTCCTTAAATATTTTACAGTATTGCAACATATCAAATGTCTGTCTAATATGCCAAGTAATTTAGGACATGAATATATAATACAGTATTTGTATAAAACTGTAGCTAATAAACCTTTCAAAATAAACTCCCTATATCATAGCAGGGCACAAGGCTATGTTGCAACGGGGAAAGAGAAGGTCCCTCTGAGATGGTGCCTATCCCAAGCTCTTTCCCCAGAAAAGTCACAGGTGAGCTGGCTGGCTGCACATGCAGAGATGTGAACCATGGTTCATGAGAATCTTGTTAATTGCTAGGAAGCTCAACAATAGGGAATGCATTGTGGAGAAAGCTGCAAAATGATGTGAGGATCTGCTAGGAAAGGAGGAAAGTGACCAGTTTTCATGGACTCCTGTAATGTTCTTTTTTATATAGCCTTAGGAGTCAAGAACATTTAGGAATGATAGATGATTCCCTCCTTGGGCTAATATGAGTAAGAATGGCTGTATTGAAAAAAGTAAAAGGATCCAGATTTCAGGTTTTGCAGTAAGTTCCACTACTTCCTACATGGAGGAAGCTGATTTCTTTATATCATAGTGTGATGATCCTGAGAGGTCCTCTACCACCTTCCAAATTCTGTTACAACACATAGATTCATTCACCTGTGGCTCTTTATTCTAACCTTCTTTGCCATCTTAAGCTGGTAATACTCAGTTGAAATCAGTGAAGATACAGCACCATAACAGGTTGTATCCAAAGCAGTGGAAAATACTGTGAGTTGGAATCTATCAGCTAGAAAAGAAAGTGCACATTGCTATGATTACACTACTAAAAGGTCTGTTCTTTTGAATCTTGACATTTGTGGCTTTGTTCATACATTACCATGAATAGCAATGGCTGCCTATATTATTGTGTTGATAGCAATATTATTTGAGCAGGAATTTTTACTACCAAATATAAATATAGCATGCATTCATTTTTTTAATTACGTGTAATGTTCAGTAAAGTGATACATTATTAAGAAAGGTCATTGATTATTCCCAGGATATGGCAGGAAAATATATAGTATGTACTAAAATTGCAACTAGTTTTAGAGCAGCGTAGTGTGAATAATGTAAAACAAAAAAAAAAAAAAAAAAGGAGCCAAAGTTAACAATAAATCTATGAATACAAAAAGGAATGAAGAAGATGCCTTTTTATCTGACAATAGCTTGACTAGAATCAGAATTAGAAATGCAAGCAGATTTTATGAATTTGTACTTGGTTTTGGTAAGATAAGAACATGTTGGTAGCCTACAAAACATTTTTAACATTTTCATGACTTGTTAAGAAAATGGATCACTAAGACTATGGACCTGAAAAATTATTAAGTGCCAGCTCCAAGGAAAAATCATTGCTTCTCAGCTGATCATGCTGTCTTGGAGATACGATATTAAGTATTTGAGATGCTTCCAAAAGAACAGAAATTATCTGTCGGCTCCAAAAAGACAACTCTTAATATCTCCCTATCCTTCATGTCATGTCAAAGTCCTGGTTCTGTATCCCAAGTTTCAGCAGGAGGTTGTACCCATGGAGCAGCATGTCTGACCACTATCTTGAACTTGATGGGGTGAAGAATTTTTTTATGGTGAGACAGCAATTAAGGCATGCACAATCTCAAAATATTTCATAACTCAAAATATTCACATAACTCATCAAAGCAAAGTAGCTTTGATGGCTCTAAAATGCTTTTCAAATAATTTCCTAGCAAAAAACCACTGAAAACCCTCAAGAAGCCCTATCTAAATTAATAAACATTTAATGAAAACAAAAAGAAACATTATTTTACTTTTTCTTTTTCACTTGCACTTTTATTTCATATAGAAGGTTGAATGGTCTTTTTTTTTTTTTTTTTTTTTTTTTTTAATTGGCAGACTGTGGTTTAAATAGCATATTTCATTGATTAGATTTTTTTCCTGCTCTTGAGCTGACAGGATCCTTGCCACAGCTCACAGCATTTCCTTACATGGGCGATGAGTATTCGGAAATGTACCTTTTGCTCTTTAACGTGACCAAGCAGCTGGAAGCAAGGTATTAAAGCAGTTCCATGTGACCAGCAGGTTGTCTGCAGAGCGTGTGGATAACACCTGCTAACATGTACTGAAAAAAAATGCACTGCAAAAAGCAGCAGAAGGCCATGGCACAGGTTACAATGTAGCCCACAATGGAAGAACACAAGCCAAATCTATGAAGATTGAAAGAATTGTAGAAAGTAAATTGTCTATTTAACCTTTCTCTTAAAAAAAAAAGGTTTTTTTTTTTTTTCAAAATGAAACAGTATTTTACATGGTGGAAGTTCTGATGGCAGTGCTTTGTGGTAACTTCCATTTTAGTCATTGTTATTATTTGTTCTTGCTGGTTTTGTTTCTTTATCTAAGATATGAAGGCCTGGAAGCAATCCTTTCCGGATGCTGTGATCCTGGGAGTCCTGAGAGGCTTTCTGGAGAGGGGAGCCAGCTGGCCCTGCCTCACTTATCTGCATTCCTGGTGCTGGCCAGGTGTTTTGCATGGTGCCATGGGGCACTGCCAGGCTGCGACATACTTTGGAGTTCCATAGGAAAAATGGGAGACCCCTGGGCCTATGTCAGAGGATGTGGGGCACCTGGACCCTGGGAAGGAGCGGAGGGACAGAGTGACGCTTAGGCGGGGTTTCAAGGCTATGCACAGGGTTGGAGGAAATGGGCTATTGTAGGCTTTGCTCCTTTAAGACAACATTTTGGGTGGGTTTGTGGAAGAGGAACTCAAATTTCCACTCTGTAAAACATCAGAGCATGCAACTTTACCTGGAGCACTGTCCAGTGTCTGGGCCAATGCAGCGTAACACTGAGATTAAGAGCATAATAAGCTCTATCAAAGCATCAGACTGCACAGGGATAATTACAAGATCCATCATTATTAGGCAAGAAAAACAAATGTGTCTTATAAACCCTAAAGCTCTAGAGCAAAAACCACTCACTAATTGAGCAGGGGGCTAGGTGCAAGCTTCTCTTGGGGTCAGTTTATTCTAGGTTAGTCCATTACACAGTTATTACACCTTGCTCTGAAGCACAAGTATTCAGTGAGGCTAGTGAAGGATGATGGCAGACGTCTCTCTCCCATGATCCATGTTTTCACTTCATGCACCCACACTGAGCCACTCTCTGGGCTCCTACGGTTGCTTTAATGAATTCTGGTCTCACACTGAAAAAATCTCTTCCCTCTCTCTAATGCTAATTGGTTTATTCCTCCCTACTCTCTCATCTTCTTCATAAGAAATGCCTTATCCCTGGAAATCATTCATGTATTTGTGTGAAGCAAATATTTTGGCATGATAATTGATTGGGTTGCATGAATTAGGAGTTGCTTTGTGACAAATTAGCAGAGGGACAGTATTGCTGTGTTTCTCTTGAAGCCTACTGTGCTGTGCACTCACAATGGCGCTCCTTGAGAGTGCTGGAAATCTCTTTTCTTATGTGAAGGAATGAGCAAATATGGTCTGTAAATTCATCACTCTCTCTCTCTCTTTGTGAGGCTTGAACTGAAGGCGATCATCTTAATTTAGAGGCAAATCCTAATTTAAAAGACTGTCAGTGGAGTTTGAGGGGTGATGAAGGAACCTTTTAAAAAATGCTGACATACACCTGACTTGGTCTTTCAGTTCTGCCTCGCTCTCATCTTGGGGAGGCTAGCCAAAGAAGAATTGAAGACTTTTCCATTAGTTTTAGACCAGCGGCTGGTAGACGAATACAATCAGTTGCAGGATAGGACATCTGACTTGTCTCTCAGATTTGAAATCATGTTGTGATCATGTGGCTACTTGTCTCTGTCTGTCGACAGCAATGCTGCCCAGGGTCAGGTCAGCAAACAGCCAGGTGTCCAAACTGCAGTTCCCAGGAGCCCTGACTCTGCCTGCCATGCTCACTAAGATGAAATCTTTCCAGTATCCTTGACAAGTCTTTCTCGTGGTACTCCCTGTAGTGCCTCACCACCCCAGAGGGCTGATATTTCTTTTGTTCTGTCTTCACATACAAGAAGCTTTGGTTTGGGTCAGTAGGGTGCAGTAAAAGGATCAGGAGATGCCCAACAAGGAGAGAGGTGTTCCTCTCACACCCAAGAGAGGTGCTGCGGCATTCCGTGGTCTGGGGCCCAGGAAGGGAGACTTGCCTGTGTACTAAGGCACTCTACTAAGTAAGCAGCAGAAATAATGAGCATCTGGAAGCCCTGGCTGCCCCCAGTGCCAAGCTATCTGTCTCTCCACCCCTTGCTGGCCTCTCTGACAGGTCCTTTCTTTCCGTGGTTGCGCAGTGACGAGTGTAAATTGTAGAACAATATGGTACACTGTGGAGGCTCTGGGGGGCATCCCCTAAGTTACACCCCACGGGCTCCTTCCCTTGTTCCTACGTCTGTTCCTATGTTCCTGAGCCACTCCTTCCCTATTCCCTGATTATCTTTGCACTGCCTTCAGACCAGGTCAGCCCCCAGGCCCCTGGGGAGAGAAATTTGGACTCTCCCTGTGTCTGTGTCTGGGACCTGAACATCTCACCGCACTGCTGAATTAAACATCTGTGGATATTATGGAAAGGCCCTTTTTGCTTCTTTACCAGCAGCAATTCAGGCTGCTACATGCCACCTTCTCAGCTCTGTGTCAGCAGATTACACTAGTCTTGCAAAGGATACTCACTTTTGAAAAGGCTATTATCTCTATCAAGAAGCTCTTGATCAGTAGAAAGGGTTCAGAGACAATCTTAGGTTGAACTTGCTTCGCTTTCCACTGGAAACCCACTTTACAACCACCCTGGAAGTTGTAACTCCTTCCCCTCTTAAAGGGACATCTTCATCCAAGAGCATGTCCCACCATTTTTCCTTTCTCTGGAATGTGGCTCAGGGACACTTTCCTCCTTGGATGGCCTTCCCTATACAGCCCCAAATGTGCAACAGTTCCCAGCCCACTGTATATGTAACAAAACACAACAAAGTGGCTTGCCTTTGTGGGTCATGTAAATAACAAGGCAAGTAGGAAAACTGGAATCATGACCTTTCCAGAGACCATTGGGTAGAAGGAATAGATAGATTAAAAACCAAGATGAAAATTCATTTAATTCGTGTCTAACACACACATCCTTTCTGTGTTCAAATGCATACATATGGCACTGCTGTCACAGAAAGAGTCTCTTTACAAGGTTAATCCCCAAAAACTGGCTCACAGTTCATGGCACCCCAGGACTGTCTGCTCAGAAAAATAAGACTGCAAGCACTTGAGAAACAAAGGATACCCCAGCAACACTAGACTGTGCTCACACAAATTGAGCAAATAAAAAGAGGGAAATGCTAAGCCACAAACACGGGCTGTTGGATGCGTCTTTGTGAATTTTTTTCCTAATTCTTTAAATAAAGAGACTACTATGACCACTTCCTTAAGGATGTAAAAAAAGAATTTCACTGTGTGGGCAACAAAAGAGGAGGAAAAGATAACCACCTTCCACCCCGTATGGAAGCTCCTGTGGGACTCTGATGTCCACCAGCGCCAGGCCTGCCTACTTATCTCCACATCTGTTGTCCACATGAGTTCAGCCCATCAGTGCTTGAAATACTGGATGTCGTGGGCTGGGATGGCCACAGTAATTTCATGAGCAGACTGCTGCATTCCTCCTGTCTTATCCCTCCTGCCAGGAGCTTGGTGCAGCTAAATCTCTCATCTCAAATACCCTTTACTCTTCCTGGAGACATCTTCAAAATTGCCTTCAGTGTTATTTTTCTCCTTTACGAAATCTGTCAGGCTTGCCAGGACACTCTTGGGTGATGGTGCCAGGAACAGAGACTCCTAAACCAGGATTGCATTCCCACCCATAACAGCTGTAACTATCTTTGCCAAGGATAAGGGCATGAATATGTTTTCTCATCTTAGCACCTCACTTATCTCCAACTCACTGGTGCCCATGAGCTTGCAATATAACTAGCTTGGACAGCTTTTCAAAAAGACGTGAAACTGCTGCCACTAACTGCATGAAAAAGAGACTGCAGGAGTTTCACCTGGTCCTGTTGCCCCTTCACAAACATCCCTTAGACACCTTGAATGAGCTGTGATGATAATATGGTTTTAGGCAAAATGCTGCTTACAGAAACTGTAGTTATGAGTGTTCATGTATTCCTAGATCCCTGATAGCTAGGTCTTTATGCAGAGAACACATATGCTATGAAATGAAAACTGAGGGAAAAAATGACAATTGACAAGCTGTTCCCTTGCAGCGACTGTAAACTCTACAGAAAGCCAAATAAAGGGAGAAAGACTAGTGTTTAACACAGGACAGATAGGAAACTTGGCTTTTCTCAGTGTCTTTGACTTGCAGCCCCCTCATAGGCATTTGAAGAGAGCATATCTTAGTGTTGAAATAGGCAAGGGACACTGACCACGGCCTGAAGGATTAGACATTAGCCCAGTATTTCCAGTGCTGCAGGATAAGAAAAAAATGTAAAGAAAAAAATGTAAACCACAATTTCATGTGGTTCTATATGGAAGAAAAGTTATCCTGTTGCATTCTTACAGGCAGGACTATAAGGTATCGCAATGCTACGTTTGTTTCCAGTGTTTGCATACACTGTGAGCTGAGAACAGTCTCCAGTTCTTTGGGGGATTTTATTGTTTGATGACATCTTCATTGTTGTTATTACTCATTACAAACAGAATTCTGGGAGTGAGGTCATTCAATGGCAAACCCATCACAAGCATTTCCCAAAAAGTGTGCCTGGAGAAATCTTTGGATGCAACTAGTTTTTATTAACAAGTTATAAATAAAAGAAGCTGATGTTGTTCGTGATTTGCAAAACCTAAGACATAATCCTTTCTGTTTTCTTTTGCATGTTTTACCCCTAAAATAGTCAAATACAAACATCCCAAAACACTATGAATTTAATTTAAAAATGGAAAACTATTTATTCAGAAGTAGACTTCATCCTGAAAAAACAAACTTTGGTTTGAAAATAACTCCAGATTTACCTTTCTATGGGACTTAGAAAATTAAAGAGAATTTAGGAGGTACATTGGATGGCAATGAAATGATGACCACTGAACACAAATGGTGGCTCTTGCAACATCTGATCTGGACCCTGAATCTGTGACTTCCAATTTTGCACTAAACTGGCACCAGTAAGCCATACAGGCAAAAGGAACCTTGTGTAAAACTTGCCCCCTGATGATGTGGAGTTATTTTGCTCGAGTTCTGCTGGCTGTATATATTTCTAAATGGAGTCTTGTGATACTTGCAGTCTAACAGGTTATACATTTGGCCTTGAGCCTTCTGGGCCTTTGGCCTTTCTAGCTTTGGCCTAGTCTTTCCCAAACATAAAGAATAATTAACAATTCTTTTCTGTAAATAAGGTTAAGAGTCAATATAACTTTGAATATCTGTGCTGTTTTCAGCAAAGTTTAATGATTTCTCTTTTCTGTTAATAAGACAGTTCAGATATATTTTCCTTGGTTGTCCAGGAAAGTGTAAATAGTAGGGGGTTTTGTATCAGAGTTTGCAATGTCCCTTTATATATTTACTCATGATACTGACTCCTGTTCTACATGAGCCATGTTACACAAAGTTCTCCTTTTCGGATTAAAATAATACTTTAATTTCACACAACTATATGACTAGTTTTGATTACAAAAAATGCAGCAATGTCATTAAATCATCTTATAATTGGAATGGGGGACAGAAATTCTTATCTACTTTGACACTTTAGTTTGGATTATTTGTTTGGGATTTTTATTTTGTTTTATTTTGCTGCATACCATGCTATATATATTTTTTTTGGCTGTATGAGCAGGAGTACCCTGACAGCAGTAACTCTTTATCAAAAATTAAAGTGAGATAATGACTCAGGATATAATTTGTAGAAGATGGGTTGTCTTTATTCTTTTTCACCTACTTTTTTTTCACTGCTGAAACACTAAATAATAGAGACTTACACAGAATCATCTCAAAACTTTATTCTTCAAACTCAGTGAAGAAATTCTCCCATTTTAAGCATTGTGTCTTCCCGGGGGTGTTGTCTAGGGCTGTCTGCTGGCTTGAGAATAGAAAATGGCATTGTTTTACAACTGAGTCACATGCTGAAAGTTAACTCTGATCTTCTAGGAACTCAAGAGCTTGGCCAGTCTTTACTAATATAAATATTTCACTCCAGTCTACTGTAGTTAGTTTATAATTTCTCAGCATCTGCATTTTAGTTTTTAGATATAGTGAGCAGCACAACCTGTGATTACTTTGCACAGGACTATATGCATACTCCAGGATCTGCTGTGTAATTAACAGAGATTTTGGCCCTTACTTGAGGGCAAGAGCACAAAAAACCAATAACCACTCATGGGGTCTGTGAAATCGTCTGCAATTTTGATAAGAAAACTAGTCTTTTTAGAAATAACTTAATTAATGTGTTTTCTAACTGAAAGACCAATTTACATCTTGTGAAATAAAGAGAAAATAAAATTTCAGCCTCAGAATGCTCATGTAAGGGAATTTTATGGGGTTACTTTAGCTTCTTTCTGCAGACAAATTTTCTGCACTGTCTGTTTCAACTTGTCTCTTTGGTCTTGTTTTTGTCACTTCCCCACAAACCAAACCCTATGTTGCTGCCAGGCTCCACTCACTCTTCTTTCTCAGGAAAGATCCTTTTTTGTGTTCCAGAAAAACTCCATTTCCATTACTCTACCCCTCAAATCTGCATCCAACATTTTTACAGACTCTCCTTGTCTTATTGCATGTTTTATTCCAGAAAACTTTTGGAACAATGTTGGGGACTGATTTTCTTTCTTTGACATCTCCTTCATTCTTCCATCCATAAGTGCAGATAATACTGTCATCATTTAACAGTATTTCTGGATGAAACTGTTTCTGAATGTATTTCCCTGTCTGCTTTTAATGCTTTTTACTTATAGCACAACACAATATTAGTAAGATACTGAAGATACATTTTAATAAGCTGTTCATTATGTTGGGAAACAGACTGCTTTACAGGCAATACCACCTCTGTTTCACACATGAGTGTGAAAAGCTGGTTTCTGAATTTCTGGAAGCCAGACCAAGTTCTGAAATGGTAATCTGCATGTTGGCCTTTGTTCACCCTACCCACTTTAAGACATTCGTAGAAGCATCTAATTAAGGGGCTTCCTCACTTTGGGTTAACTCTTGCTGCAGATGGTGGAAACATAGCTGTGCCCCTAACAGGTCTGAACTGCCCTTTGAAAAGATCCAATTCTGTTCAGCACTTTAAGATCTACCTCATAACTTTTCTGAATTCTCTGGAAGTTACATGATTGGTACTAGGGTCCAGATCCCTTGCTTTGGCCATCAGTACTGTTCAATCACCAAGACCTGTGAAGAAGCAAGTAGAAAAGAAAGTAGAGGAGAAGGTCTGACATTCTTTTCCAGCCAACATTGAACATTGAGTTGTTGAAAGAAAGCTGGCTTGTGAGAAGGTGTGATTGTCATGTAAGCCCAAAAAAAAGAATTGTGACACAATCAAAAATTATTGTGTTTTTTATATTTAAATAAGTTTGCCATTCCACAGAACCTGCAGTTAACACCAAATACTGTGTCAGCAAGGCAAAATTCACTTGCGTTGCTTTGTGTCTTTGACAATATCACTGGAATTCTGCTTGGACAGATACATGGCAATGAACTCATCCAATGGCGAACATAACACACATTTATGCCAAGAGAATTTTTGCTGGTGAAGGCATTCAAAAACTAGCACTGCAATGCAAATAAATAGGCCAGACCACTTCTATGAAAAAACTCAAGATGCTTAATCTACCTGTTGGTAACCTTTCAGAAGGCAAGCCTGAGTCTATTGCTTAAGTAACTTATTATTATTCTAGAGCCCTATTTAGGGCAATTCTCAGTGATTCCCCATGTTTCAGTGTTAATTAAATCTGCAAAGCCATGGTGTTTCACCCATCATGATGTTGAGTTTACTCACGTTAAAAATGATGTTTTTAGTAAAAACGGGAGGGTATCTTAGCCACTTGCTGTTAAAGAAGGGTTTCCTTCTCATGGCCTTCACTTTCCATTTTATACCTCATGTACAACTTTGCTGTCTGCTATTAAATAGTGCCAAGTTACACCATAAGAGAAGCTGTATTTCAGTGTTGGATAAAATGATCCTTTAACACCAATATCTTAAGGAGCCGCCCAAGGGACCAGGAAATACACCAGTTGTTTGCACAAGGCAGTCTTCAGGATAGAGGGAACCATTGGAGATGCTGCAAAGTGATACCTATGAGACAGTAGAAGGCTACCTACTGCCTCAGTCTATCAAGGTACTGAATGCTGTCTTTGTCAAATAAGAAATGAGAATTTTTTGCAAATGTCTCTTAAATACTTGATATGTTTCAGACTCCTCTGAATGCAAGTCTCACTGTACTATGTTAATCCTTCACTAGTACTTAGATACAGGCTTCAGCTGTTCTAGCACTTATGGGGTGTTTATGCTCATGTGTGGAGTTTTCTGAGTTCAGTTTAGTTCAGCAGAATGTTCCACCATTGCAAACGCTCTCAGGGCAGGGTGACTTCCATAAATGAGAAATGTTTTCAACCTCTGCACTGCTGAGCTTCTGTGAGGATTCAGCGGAAGTCTCAAATTCGTCTATGCCCACAAGTCTGAAATTCCTGAGAGCATATACATCATTCTTTGACTTGAAATTCAAATCAAGCCAGAAAGTATTTGTTTTACCTTGGTGGACCTGTATGTGTCAGATCCCAGTTGCACTGAAGAAGGTTCATGGTGTTTTTATCCACTGCTTAGCTGACTCCTGGAATTGCATAGTGTAGAATGGCTCATGTCATCTGAAGCTGCTCTTCTTCAAAACCACTGTTGATTCAGAACTGTTGGTGTCTGGCATTCTGTGACTGCTGCTATTTTCAAATTTATTCAAGAAGGATGTGAAGGTCTGTTCTTGAACCTCATATTAGACATAGAAGCTGGTTTAAGTTTGCTTAGAAATAAGTCAGAATTCAAACTTTACAGATGAACACCACTTCAGTGTTCAGTCTGAAAAAAACAGGACTGTCTTTCAAATGTCATTGCCAATAGATTTTTGTTCAACTTTCTAAAAATTATGATATTATTTCTTTACATCAGGTGCAAGACCTTTTGCATACAGTAGGGCATTTAATAATTTCACCAGCCTAAATTGTTGCTGCAAGTTGCCTTTCAGCTGATGTGGCATTTGGCAAAAAACTTGTAATCTAGAGAAGTTTTTATGGAATGATGATGTATTGTTGACTTATTACATAGTATGCACTAACTGAGGTACTTTTGTTTTAGAACTTTCAAGAGCAGAGTCAAGCTCTTTAGTGTTTACTAAAAACTCCCCAAAAGAAGCAAGACAGGTAGAAAAGCAGTGAAGCTTCACCTGCATTGCAGTTTCACTGCTGTCTCTGTAAGTAATGAACTTATTATAAATTTTTAACTGGCCTGTTAAAGGCCAGCTATTTACAGCTCAGAATAGAATGAGGGTTGATGACGGCCAAGACTTAAAATATTATATTATGTGAAAATTTTTTATTCTGTATGATAAATCACAACATAAATTATCTATTTTCCAGATCAGTTTTGTTTCTTTCTTCCTTAGTAGAAGTTATTTTTATGGTTCTGGGTTGCATATATTTTACCACACCATACAATTCCCAGTCTCAGTTAAGACTGAAGTTTCTGCTTCATAGAAAGCTAGAAACCAGCCCCTTTAAACGAGAAAGAGAAAAGGAGGCTTTCTTTCTTTATACAGACTGCACTAGAAATACTTGGAGTGGTAAATTATTTTCAGCAAATATGTTCTTAGAAAATTAGGTCGTGTGTGTTTTTGGTATGGGTTCTCTGTGTGTGGGGCTGTTTTTTCCCCCCTTCTTTTGATGCAGGGATGGCTTCCAGATCTGGCACTAGACAGCAGTCTAAATATACTGTTGTTCCTGTAGCTCTGAATTCTCCCCTGGATCATTCTGCTGTGTGTTTGAGTAGCCACACTGCATGAAGCATGTACTGCTACCTCCTGTATTAGCAGCACTAGACAGAGAGTACCTTTTTCTCCTAGAAGTGGCAGGCCAGGCCTGTAAAAAGACTGGACTAAATTACACTCCTGGCATATTGGCATATGCACACCATACTCTTTATGCTTCCTAGAAAAAGAAATACCCCTTAATATCTGAAGTATGAGAAAGAAATTCTGTTTTATAAAACTTCATAGACTAGTCAATGTTGTTTAATTAAAAAATTTTCCCCCCCAGCTGATAATATTGCCTACATCTAAGCAATCCAAGGAAACCCCTGTGGAGTCAAGACATCTGTACCCTTTTCCTTGCTCAGCAAATCCATAAAGAGGGTATTGTTTTCTGCAAGATTTATCTCAAGTGACAGAAGAGAGGACTGATAGAAGGAACTACTGTTATAATAACCGCATGTAAAAGGAGCAGAGCAACAGTCATTGA
Organism: Zonotrichia albicollis; assembly: GCF_047830755.1. Lineage (NCBI taxonomy): Eukaryota > Metazoa > Chordata > Aves > Passeriformes > Passerellidae > Zonotrichia > Zonotrichia albicollis. The sequence continues at coordinate 50,325,614 of NC_133860.1, forward strand.
GCGATTTGCCTGTGATAACTGTGTCCAAGAAACCAGAGCTTTACCTGCTGCCCTACATGTAGTACAGCACATTGTAGTCATGTTTTTGCTTTCTCCTAGACCAAGCCACTCATACCAGTTTTGTATGAGTCAATGTGTCATTGCTGCACTTAGAATAACTATTTGGAAACTGTATCCTGATGGCTTCCAGAGAACAAACACAGAACAGAAAAGGGCCCTGTCAGAGTGATTTTGCAACCAAGACCCCTGCTGAACCTGAGGAATAATATTTTCTGGTGTTATCTGGAGCTCATTCTTGTGCCACTCAGAGATCACTGAAAGCCTCAATCTTCATTCCATTCAAAGATGCCACAAAACACAGCTTTATTTACAAACTTCACAGATCAGTGCAACAAGATTTGCATATAGGTGAGTATATAAATCCTGGTTTGCAGTATATTTTCGTTTTCTTGCTCTGCAAAATTTTAAAGAATCTTGTGTTAAGGAGAAGCACCCATCTGACAGCACTAGAAAATGTGCTTCTTTTATTTTCTGAAGAACAGGTATAGACCAAGAAGCAGTATCAGCTTCCTTTGACTGTGTCCACACATCTGACAGCAAGAATGTCTGGAAAACAGAAGATAACTCAGCCTGTATATTCAGGTCTTGGCTATCTTTCCAGGAGTTCATTGTCCCACCCTTGTTCTACTGTTCTCTCACTCTTTATTAAAAATAGAAAAGGAAATAGGTTTACAGTAATTTTCAGGGTTCCATGTTTTCAGAAAATGTATGGAGTTTCTGCAGCAGTGAAAATGATTTTTTAAAATATAGAAATTTAAAATGCCTACCTAGTTGCAACCTTAAAAGAAATGAGGCTTTATGAATAGCAAGAAATTCACAAGCCAAATCTGTGAAGACTGTAACATTTTGGCTGACACATCTGATTCAGTTCTTTTTCTCCTGAACTTGACCTGAGAACAAAAATCCATTTTGCATAGTTCATTGGAGGTAAAACAACAACAACAACAACAACAACAACAACAAAAAGAGAAGAAGAAAAGAAGAAAAGAACTTCAGTTCTTCACATCCAGGAAACTGAATTTGAGTTAAGAGCCACAGGGTCAGCCCTGCACTATCCCACTGACACCTCCACAAATCCCAGGGTTGCGAATTCGATCTCCATATGGGTTGTTCACTTAAGAGTCGGACTTGATGATCCTTTAGGATTCTTTCTATCTCAGAGTATTCTGTGTTTGTTTTTCCTATACTTGTATTCTGGTGTGACTCACAAAGCCACCACTATCCTTTTCTGAAGGCCAGCAAAATCAGTTGTCTTGGTCAAAAATGTACACAGTTGTCTCTCAGTGTTGCCTGGTCTGAAAAGGAGTCTGGTTAATTAACATTGATTACAATCCACCATCTGCAAGTAAAAATTGATTGCTAAGGTTCCTAATATGAATGCCTTTCTGTCTTGATTTCAATATTTCTGTGAATTTCCAGTGACAGAAACAGGGACAGAGACTGAATCCACTTCTTAAAGGTCCCAGTTATTTGCAAGCTCCCCTGAGAAAGACATTGGTGATTCTTCTGGTCCTACTTTATCACCCCATGGGAAGGTCATTTGTTAGCACAGCATCTAATTGCTGGAAATTGTCAGTGAGCACATTTGGACCCTGTTCAATGCTCCATTTTTTATTGAGAGAGGAGCAATGGTATTGATTTTGGATAGTCAGGGAGAATGCCAGGGATATTAGTAAGGAGCTCAGAGGACACAACACATAAACTTTTATGACATGATGTCAAACTGGATTGCGCAGGCATAAATGAAAAGGACAACATCTTCTGTAATTACTGCAAACATATACCATATATCTATTAGAAAAAAGGTGCATTTCAATGAAAAAGAGGTCCTGCAAAAAGTTACATCTCAGAAAATTTGTCTGACCAAAAGGGACAAGGGGTAAGATGTTTATGTACCTTTTGAAATGACAGTGCACAGTGCAGGAGCTGTACTTCTTTTGCTGTTGCAGTGTGATTGAAGCCTACTGTGTTAGACTGGTGACCCTTTTCCACCATGCTTGAAGCTTGGATATGTAAAATTCCATTCAGTCCCAGTTCTAGTTAAGTGGATGATAGTGTGAAATACAGCACAGCCGCTGCCTAACTCTGCTAAGTGAGCTTTGTCCTGGTTCTCCACATCAAAAGCAACTTCATCGACATAAGGATGTTACTGCATATCGCCAAAAAAGAACCAGTAACCACTTACTTTAGTGTGGTGTGCAGAGTTACCGTTGTGCTGAAGTTTAAACTGCATAGCAATTTAGCCAGCTAGGCCAAGACCTTTAGTGATCTTCAAGCACTTAATTCATAGTCGCAGGTGAGCTGTTGTGTGCTAGCCTGTGGCTTAACTTGCTCCTGAGTCATGACGTTTCTGTAAAGTGGTTGCAAAACAGTTGTAAATATCTTGTGCAAATCAATGTTAAAGACATTAATTCAGAAGTTTTGTCTCCTTGTGTCTGCTGCCATCCTTGTCTTCTCACTGTCTCTTCATGGTGCATTATGGAAGCAAGTAGCATGAGTAGTTGTGATTTAGGAGCAACACCCATGGAAAGCTCATAGCCCAAATTTAAGAAAACCTAATAATCTGTGTGCACAAACATAGGTGCCCAGGGATGTTGTGGAGTCTGCATCCTTGAAGATATGGCCTGGGCAACCAGCTCTAGTTGTCCTTGCTAGAGGAAGTTGGTTGGACCAGATGACCCCCAGAGGTCCCTTCCAACCTCAGTCACTTTGTTGGTCACAGTTACAATTCTGTGAGGCAATACGAAAAGCATAAATATCTTTGAAGGTATTGTGCAATTCTTTTTCTGCTTATGAGTTTGTTTATGTGTTTATTTGAATTTTTAGTGCCCTGAATTCACTGAGTGAAAATTTTGGAGGTATCCATGACTACTGGATTTAATTTTTGTAGTCATCAGGCAATAGGAAAGGTATAGCAGTTCCCAGAGGAACTGCCCCACTGATTAAGACCTTCCCCCATCTTTGAAATACAGCTTTAAACTCAGAACAACAGTAGATGAATGGCAATGAATAAATGATGTCAACAATTTGTGTGGAGGCCAAAGAAAATATGAGGGGGCCCCCAATAACTTCATCTCTGAATATGCTGCAATGCAGCTGTGCGCAATAAGTTCACTTTCTTTTCAGGCATTGTACACTACATCTGAAATAGTTTCTGAACTTAGCACACAGTTTCCTGACCATCTATTATTTTCCTTGGGGATCAGAAATCTTTCAAGCATTGCAGTGAAGAGTTTGATATGAGCAGATTGTACATCAGGGACGTGGGTGGTGGTCTGCTGCCCGATCTCACAAGTTGCAGAGATTGGGGGAAGTCACTATTTAGACATATTAATATAATTTTATTGCTGGCCCTATCATTTATTTTGACTCATCTGAACAGTGTCCAATTTCATACTATTTTAAGCATGTGTGCAGAGAAGTCATGCAAATACGTCAGTTTTCTTTCTGTGTGTGTTTAGAAGTATCTCATTGGGAATCTGGAACTAGATAAAATCTGTGTTCTACCATCTGTTCAAGGTCTGCATTCATAGCAGTTGTTGCAATTTTAAGAGGTGAACACACAGCAGAAAGGTGTCCTTTCATACACATGCAAAGGGCTATTTTGTAAAAAACTGCATTTAAAGTATATTTTATTTCATGATCATGAAATCAGATTGATATTCTAAGCAGCAGCATTTATCTCTACATTGGAAGTTTTCATTAAATACTTAACACATTTTGAAAATTACTACGTAAGTGAAATAACTTATGAAGAAGCTACCTAAGTGCGGTTTGAATTAAATAAATCTATGAAATAAAATCAAAAGTAAGCAGCGTTATGAAGCTCAGACAAAGAAAAGATAATACTTCTTTTGATTCTGAGTTGTGCTGCTGCTTATAGTGGCATCATCCTCGCCCAGCAAAGTGCACTGCTGGACTCGTCAGTTCATCAGCTAACAGTTTTAGAATAGGAGATTTTTATTTCCTAACTCCTTTTCATTTTCCTAAAGCCTTCATTTCCCAAGAAGGCAAGTGCAGCCTACAACCTAAAAGCAACTAAATGTTTTGTTAGGGCAAGTACTCACTACTTACAAGACTGGTTCCTCTGATCCCTTCCATTTTTCTTTCCTGCGGCAAAATCTGCTTTTTTAGTCCATTTGGTAGCTCGGAAGTTTACTGTGATGTATTGTGATATTTAGTTGATGATGTGTGGAATGGATGTTTTAAGGGCCTTTCACAGCAAACCTTGGTTTTTTTGGATGCAGCAGGCCAAGCTTGGTGAGTGAGAAGCTACCTTCAAGACCTGCAAAGATGTATTTTCTTCATTCTTTCTTCCAGACACAGAGTTCTTATTTCCCAGCAAAACCCCTCGGCTATGCACTATTTGGAGGAAATCAGAGGGCTTTGCATACCTATAATCCTAAATGACTGTGGTGTAGGGACTGCAGGATGCAAAATCTTTGGGGCAAAAAATTTGTATTTTTGACTTGTGATGTGCCTAGCCTATAGCATGCCTTGCTAATGATGAAGGATTGAAAGACGTTGATGATAAACAGAGCTTTTGGGACAAAAATAAAGGGCTCATTTGGAATTTTGATTAGTGAGAGAAAGAAGGACTAAAACCACACAAGCCAAGAGAAAACATCTTCAAAAGTAGAACACAAGACATATTGCTCCCTTCCACCACTGCCATAACAAGCTTGAAAAGGAAAGAAGCAATCCTATCTAGGAGATTAAAATGGTTAATTTCTCAGAGAAAGGTATAATCCCACAATCTACTTGGAAGACAAAAAAGACCCAAAACCAACCAACCAACCTCCCCGCAAAAAAACCCCAAAAAACTGAGAAACACTTGAGTGAGGTGAAAAGCAGAAATTCAGACATTCATTCATTTGGTGAAATCCAAATGGGATCAGGGATAACAGCCAGAGCAGTGAAATTTCAAGATTTGATTGGCAAGAATGCACATTGCTGAGAGACTTTAGGAGCTTTGAATTAAAATTTATTTGATCCTGAAATCCTACAAGCAGAAATGGAAGCAACTTCTACTAGAAATCAAAGCATTCACTCTAACCCTGTAGATCTTCAGTCTCTGAATATCTTCTGGGATTCAGCCACCCTTTCCCTGCCTTTTCCACTGAGCAATGCAACTCAAACACCAGGCCTTGCCAAATGGCTAGTCTGAATGTTTGCAAAAAAACTTGAGTGTTGTCTGTGAAAATAAATGCATATCTGGCACAATTGCCATTGACATCTTCACAGCTGGATCTTGAATTTGTCTGATGTCATTAGGTCCCAAGAATAGTCCACACACTTGGTCTATGCTGAACTTGCTAAAATCTACACAGAGGGAGATAATGAAAGGATTTAATACATTTAATTGCAAGCAATATTTAATTAAAATATTAGTAATAAACTTTGGTGCCTCCCCACACAACACACTGTATAACACAAGTTGCTTAACCTATTTTAGTGAGAACAAGTCACAAAAATCACTACCTTATGAAAACTGTGCTCTTCTATATGCAATAACTTCCGATCTTCCAGTCTTCCAATAACTGTGATTTTTAATTCTACAAGACTATTTCTCTATAATTCTTCACATTTTTTAATTCATTGTGCACACATAGAAGATGAAATAATGCTGCTGTATGTGCTGAGAATTTCCTTTAAGAATGTGAAATTTAGATATGTGAGTGATTTTGAAGTCTAGAAAACTGAAAAATATAAGAATATTTCTTGTATAGGAAAAAAAAATCCCAAGAGAATCATGTCAGTGTCTTAGAAGGGGGCAAGTCTTCTCCTAAAGCAACAGGAAAGAAGAAATCTAAAGCTTTCTGCAGTCATAACTGCAGCCTGGAATTTGTCAGCTGAAAGAAGAATAGACTCCCAAACATCTTGACAGATCAGGCTGTAAGGATTTTGCACATTCACTTCCAGCATTTAGTCAGAACATGTGGGTTTGTTAATGAACATGAAACATTTTTTATCTTCTTCTGTCCCCTGAATGCCGAAGTTCTGGTCATTGGTACCTGGATAGTTAGATAGCTGTTTCTGTTTCCAAAAGATGTTCAGTTGAAATGAAATACAACTTGAAATAGATACATTTTGACATAACTTGCAGCAACTATTTCTTTTGCAATTTATGACATCTTCACACTGAAGAGAAGGACAAGTGTGAGCTGATTGCTGGGTACACTGCATGCTCTTCTCCTGACACTCTCCACCAGGAAACAGCTTCAGCTGGAGCAGGAGCGGGTGAAAGACAAGGCAAACTGGCACAGCTTCCAGGTGACTCTCCTGGAAGAGAGGGAAGGGAAGGGAAGGGAAGGGAAGGGAAGGGAAGGGAAGGGAAGGGAAGGGAAGGGAAGGGAAGGGAAGGGAAGGGAAGGGAAGGGAAGGGAAGGGAAGGGAAGGGAAGGGAAGGGAAGGGAAGGGAAGGGAAGGGAAGGGAAGGGAAGGGAAGGGAAGGGAAGGGAAGGGAAGGGAAGGGAAGGGAAGGGAAGGGAAGGGAAGGGAAGGGAAGACTAATGAACAGATGAGCAAGGAGCAACATTTCAGAACAACTGTGTGAACAACTGTGCGAGCAATTATGTGAAGTCAAAGAAGAAAGTTTGACCAAGTTCTGTTGTGTGAGCAAAACCAGATTTCCTTGAAGGTCTGAGTTTGTGCTGTACAGCTTCGTAGGGACTGTGCTTGAAAATGGGAGGGAGATGAAACCTGCTTCAGGACCCATCATAAAAGCCTCTGGAAGTTTTATATTCTTGTAAGCTAAAGAGTGAAATCTTTACATTAAAAAAATTGATTACTAAAGTTCTGATAATTTATAAAATTGACCTCTTCTATAAGCTGAATACTGCCTGTCCTCTCAGATTTTTCACTTGTTCCCACTATCAGACTTCCCCATTTTGCCTGAGCCTCCTTGTTTTATCACACACCTTAGCCTTTTATATGTAGCAGTTCCTGCCTCACTTATTCTGTAATGAGTACATTGTGCTGTATCATGCACAGAGATCTCAGAGATTGCTCTAAACCCCTTGTGCGCCTCTACAAAGAGTTTTAAGATGACTGTTTTCAAGAGAGAGAACTTAACAGGAAGAAACTGCACAGAGGCTTAGCTAGGTCCGTACAGTACATCTGCCCCTCTAGGTGGGGTTTCCCCCCCAGCAGGCAACTATTAAAACTGAGCAGATTAGATATTACCTCCAGGGCCAGCTATTCATTCCTTCCCAGCAAATGACTTGTTTTTATTCCAAACCCAACCCACAAATTAGCAAATGAATATGACACCAACGAAAATAAAACCAAGTTCCAATTTGTGTGTTTGAATTATGTATATTTATTATGCATCCATGCGCAAGGATGAGGTTTAAAAATTTTAAACAAATATCAAGATTCTCCAGTTTCAACAGATTTTGCTGCATTTCCATTAGCTGCAATGACAAGGACTCAATTTCTTCTTCCCTGGTCGAATCAGTTAATTACACATGTCTACCTAGTGCAGTTGGTAGGGCAGAGACCCCATGGAACAAACAGTATTGGATAAAATAAGGACAGGGATAGCTAGCAAACTTTGATGCTGGTTTGGAGGGTGAACCTACATCCAGAATGTTCTTTTGACAGCTTTCATACCCATTAGAAAATTGTGTGTGTGCAGACTGACCCACTTCACTATTGTCTTGCCAAAACTGCTTCTTCATCTGACATTCTATGCAAAGTTGGAGTAGGGAAAAAAAAAAAAGAGAAAAAAAAAAGAAAAGAAAGGAAAAGATTCTATCCACAGTCATTGAAGAAACATCCTGCTGCTTCATTGTGAATCAACCCTCTGAAATCTCTGGATGGTGTTTTCTTTTTCCACTAGGGTATTATGGAAGATGGGAGTAAATCTTCATTGACTTCAAGTCCATTTTTCCGACTTCAGCAGCACTTTACCTGGGAAAGCCTGACTAGAAGCTGAATTAAGACTCCAGGATTTTTTGTCAAGTGTTAATGACGGCAACTGCATTAAACTGGCTACCTGTACCACCAGAAACATGCTGGCAGTAGCTCCCACCTAATGCAGTCAGAAGAAAACAATAATGAGCTTCAGTCAAGGCAATTATTTTAAACAAACACATGCATTCACCACGCTAGACTGGCTTCCAAATTTTGGCTCATGATGGCGACAGAGAAGGGTGTGATATTTGCACCTGACTTTCTCTTTGCCATTTCCTGCTCAACTCCTGCTTTGATCTCGGTCTCAGAATATAATTATGAAGTCTGAATCAGAATCAGGCTCTCATTTCTGCTGCCTCAACTTGCCCTTCTCTCTTGCTCTTAAGGAAGACGTAGTGATTTGCAAATGCTTGCCTTTTATTTTTAGTCCAATAAAATGGACCACCTACAAATTCAGGTTACTTTTTTCTTTTTATTACCTGCTTTTTATAATGCAGCCAACTTACCCGAAAAGTAGCCAGTAGGTGCATATAAAACATAATTAATCCTCTGAAAAGAATGTACCTTCTTTGCCTGAAACTATTTTACCAAACCCTTAGGTGGTATACGCTGGCAGAGCTCCACTGAAATCAGCACAGCTATCTTCACTTACAACAGTCTTACGTTTGGTCCAATCTTTTTCTCCCAGTGATAAGTGTGCTCTGAGCAGGACCTTCAGTATTAAAAGAATTAGTTCTTGATTACCAGTGGGGGCCAGTTAGCATAGCTCTGTTAGTTTAAATTAAACTGCTCTGATTTACAGGTTGCACGTGTGCACACACACACAGACACGCACACACATCAGCAAACATTGTCTCAATGTTTGATGTTTAAAAATATACTTAAAACAGAAAAACATGTTCACATGGCAAAGATATTTTTTCTAAGACTGCGCTAATGTCTGGAGACTAGAACCTTGACGTTCCATGTCCTACACACCATGCTCTATGTAAGTGGTTTTGTAATTACATTATGCTATATTGGTTTATTTAATAAGGATAACCAGTTCCTGTTTGCTGAAAAGAGAGTAAACCTGAAGAATTACCAACCAAACCCCAAAGGAGCTGCTTCCCTTAGATGGATTTCTTGACAAAATTACGATGTTTTTCATACTGTAAAATTTTGTTCAATCAGGTTCAACAATAATAAGAAATTTTATGTTAATCAGGACATATGTGTTTATATATATGTACACACACACATACACAAATGCCAGCTCTCATACTGATTCCTCTTCTAAGCTTTTCACTCATCTACGTGCCTTGTAAAAGAAAGATAAGCAAGGACAGAATCATGATCTACCTCTAACTTTAGACCTTCCATTTTGTAAAAAGAATTGTAATGTTTGCTGCAGACAAACTTTTGCTGACAAAGAGTGTAGAGTTTCATCTTTATTAACCAGAACATCCTAATGTAGCCAATTTCATGTTGCCATCACAATCAGCACACATCAATTGCTTGTGCCTGTACTTGTGGGAGTGGTAAGACTGTAGAACAAGAACATTAATTGCATGCATAAAAAGGATGAGCCAACAATTTTCAGCTTCTACATTAGTGTCCTCCTTATGTTTCCTTTATAAAGTGACAAGCTAAAGGTCAAATACCCAGCAAATACCTGCTATTCCTGACCTTTGAGCCAGAGCAAATTAAATTTAGCTAATCCTCAATCCTTCCTATTGCAGAGAAAGGTGAAGTCTGGGAGGAGTAAACCAAACACTTATTTTTATTCTGTAGTTTTAGAAAAACTCTATAGATGCTGGAAGATCAGGCATAAATCTAGTGTCAAGCATTTCCCCAAAGTTATTGCATTCAGTGTAGTTGCACAACTTCTACAATGACACAAGTGATGAAGATCTTGAACCTGTCCTAATTTATGTACAGATTAGATAATATTTTCAATATCACCAGGATAAACTTGCTATTCTTAAACATTGTCTGAACCAACTCTATCCTGTTATCCTTACCTTCTGTTGCTGTAGCTCCACTGGCCTTTTAAAGAGAGAACTCTTCATTAAACTGTGAAGCACAGAGTTAAAGGAAAAGCATTTCCATCTCGTTTCTCTGAAGTGGCTGACTTTGAAGTTTTGTAGTGCAAAAGATACAGTTCAGACTGGAGTCAAATACTCGCCACAGGAACTACTGTTCTTACAATAGTAGAGGGTGTGTTACAATGGAGATTTGCTGAATATACAGACTTTTTGAACACAGTCAATATATGGTGTTCTGTTAACAAGTTGATCTCTTCCTGGAGTCATCCTTTAGATCTTTTATTACAGGAACTAGTGCAAAAGAGTTTGACTGAAACAGGGTAATTCCTTTGACAGATGTGATAACAATAACTATATTTTCCTTTTTGATGCAAGGATTTTGGTTTCACTTCACATATCTGCATTAAGGGATTTTCTGATGGCCATTTTATCGTACTACTAGATCTTAAGTTGGGATCATTTTGTAACTAGTAGTATTTCAATCTGACAGAAACAGCAGAGAAGAGCTGAGAAATAATAAGGCAGGCTTCTGTAGGCATATCACAAAAGTTTCTTAAGTACTTAGTAACTCTTTGAACAGGATGCAAACCACATAGGAAGATGCCTAACTTTTGTGCTCCAAACTGTTAGTCTGTTAAATTTTCCTAATGAAGGGTGATACAGAGAAATTCTGGCCATGTTTCCACAGATATTTCCTTAAGGAAATGTCTCTATTCACTGAACTCATAGGGAATATTTTAATAATAATATTTTAATAAGACAGACTCCCCCTCTAGCACGATCTATCAGTAAATGACAGTGTGATGTTAGTGTTGTTTCTCACAACAAAGATAATTTGGAATTTCTGTAGAAAAGCAAATTCACATTCCTAACCTGCCTCTAATCCTTCTGTGCCTTCTCAAAGAGCTCATGTCCACTTTTTAGCCATTTTTTCTCTCAAGTTCACTCCAAGTAAAAAATAGTTGGGAAAAAAGACCCTCTATTTTTTTCATATACTTTTAGTAATTCTTAACAGTTAAAGCAGTATATTGACAGTAATATATATAATTTATATCTATTTCACTGTTAGTTGGATAATTTCTATCTGTAAGGGAAAGAGTCTGAAATTGCCAAACCAACTTAGTTTTACAGTGCACACATGCATGCGCTCACACACACAGTCATTTCTCCATATAAATGTATACATATCCAGGGACATATCCTTTTCCCATTCACAATTCTATATTAAAACAGAATATTTGAATAGTCAAGACAGGACAGAATAATTCAATCATTGGTAGGCTAAGACACAAAATGGCTGGCCCAGGCGCATTCAGTCACTTCAAGTTCTTTTGGGCTAGTCTGTATCAGTTCAGGTTTTTCATTTGAAAGTAAACACCTTTCTCTAATTTTATTCTGCTAGAAGAGGTGGGTTCTTTTGGAAAACTGGTGACCACAGACACCAAATGAACAAGCAAACTGTAGCTATAAAGAGAAACTTGATCAATGACAACCCCTGCTTAGGAAAACACACAGTTGTCACCCATTAGTACAGCACAGGAAAACTGACTGTATGAAAGTAACACCCTTAAGATGATGCAAGAACAACCAGAAATGGAAATAGCACATATTTACCAGAGTAGCACCAGGAGTCAAAGAAACAAAAAAATCAGAAAAAAAAAAGGAAATACAAAAGGAAAAAAAAAAACAAGTTTATAAGCTGCCACTCATAACAGAGAGGGTTTTTTTTTCTGATTCATTCCTGCCTCAGCTGTCAGAGGCTATTTCTGCTTCTGCAAGGTTTTCTCCTAGCACATGAGGAGTCAGTCACATGTGTCTACCCAGTAATGAATTATATTTTGAGTGCAGAAATATCCAGTATAATTGAGAAAAATACACTAATAGAGTATTATAGTGAGTGATTCAAAATTTTGTAACATTTTAGAAAACTATCAATCTAAATCTTAAACTTTTATACTCTGCAACTTCTCATTATCTGTGAAGGACCCTCTATATATCTCACAACAGTGGCTCTGAAATCATGGGACCCAGTCCTCTATGCTTTCAGTTCTTCAAGGTCCTGTTGAGTGAAACAGGAATCTTTCTCTGTGATGATGATGCTGAGGATTATGATGACAATTTAGTGTATATTTTCCTTCTTTGTACATCTCCAAAGAAAGCAGAAATTATGTGTTTTCCCTCTGCTGCGCAGCTCAGTTTCTTGAAAAAAAAATTCGTGTAGAAAATTTAATTCTTCATGGCTTTTTCCTGGGAAGTAGGTTTTATTAGACAAGTGTGTTAGACAAGTGTGTGTCATTAAATTTCACCTCACTTTTCATAAGGGCTTTCATATGCATCCATTTTGGTTTGTGCTGATAGAAAAAGTGAAGCTGAAGAGTCAAAATTTTTCAAGCAGTTTGACATAACCAAAGTACTGCATTATTTTTAAATGCAAATTTGTTTTCAATATACGGTTCCCTGTATATTAACTCAGTGCGTACACATGGTTATGGATATGTACTGTTTTGCTAAAATACAGTCTCTCATGATAACAAAGAACAACACCTGGCTTAACAGACAGGCACCTGCTAGTAACATTTTGATGTAGATAGACATATCCTTCCTCGTTTGGTAATATAAAAAAAGTGAAATACAAATTAGGAATGGTCTTTAGCTGATGGCAATTGCCAAAAATACTACTATTATCCTTTCCTAGCCCATAATTTTGAAATTGATAGATTAGGAAAAAAAATCACAGGACAATATTAGTCTAAATACTGATGTCCTGACGCACGATTGCTCCGTAAATGAGATTAAGGGATTCTGTGCTCTGGCTTGTAGACACTTAATTTCTGATTAGATGACTGGAAGAAACTGTTATGTTCAGAACAGTTAACTGGAAGAAACTGTCAGAGCGTTGATGTTTTCCAGGGACTGCGGCTCCACAATGCCCGTTAATTCTATTTGGTTTTGTGAGAAAACAAATGGGTTGTGTATACTTCTCTGGGGAAGTACGAGGTTTCCTTGCTATTCTGCAACTTTTCTTAAAAAAGTCACTGATATATAAATTATACCGGCATATAAAAGGCATAAACAGGGCCTGATTTCATATGGTGACAAAGGTATCCAGTAGCCCTGAAAGTGAAGCTTGCTGACTTCTCCACTTTGGAAGTCAGAAGACAATTAGAGCAAAGAAAGAGGTCTCTCTTTAAAAGAAAACACAAATGCCAATTCTTACTTCTCCATCTTCCTATAACAGACCCAAAACAGCTTTACAAATCTTGCATCCATTTCTGAGAAAAGCTTTTGAAATATCTATCTTCACACCAAAGGCACCTTATTGCCTGAATACAGATTTATAAAACATTGAAATGGTATTCATCAAATAAGCTGCCAAAAAAAAGAGAAGAAAGTAAGTTATCAAAACTAATGGAGACCCCAAGTATAATCCAATTCTGAGCTGCAATTAAGGGCCTGAAGTTATAACACAGGAGATCTGAGAAACAAAGATTCAACTTTCTCCCTGGGATGTAGATATCTTTGATACCCAAAAAATAGATGTTCATTACAAGCCAGCATACCTTTTCTGCCCTGCCTTCTTTAGCAATTTAAAAATAATCTGGCTTTGAGTTTGTCACTTCCTACTGTCAGGGATATATACCAAATGGGATATAGTCTTTTGTCCTAGAACAAGATGCATGCCAGGTATTGACATGGAATTGCTTCTGTGAGAACACTTACGCTTGGGGACATTGCAGTAATTATCCATTCCCAGCCACCCCACCAGGGAGCAGCTAAACCAGAAGGTGAGGAGGAGAAGCCATGTTCTCCATCTCCCTTTCACTAGAAGAAGGCAAACATAGAGAAACACTGCTCTCTTGGAGCACTCTTGGCTATCAGCCACACCCTTATCAAAGTGAGCTACAATCTATAAAGACTCCACTCACTGCATCACATATTTTTTCTACTATTCCAGCACACCTTAAAAAAGAAAAAGCCAACCCTTACATACTTACTTGCTTCCTAAAGTGATTTCAATAGTTGCAGCTGCTGTGAAGTGTGTGCTCTCTATTACAATTACCTTGAGCTCAAGAAAGCTAAGAAAATAGAAAAGGATTCTGTTCTCCACTGGAGACTGCATGATAGTTGGGGTGTTTCTCATTAAAGAAAAGGTACATGTTTTAAAACATGTCAGCAGCAGGAAAGATCTGCACCTCTAAAAAGTTATATTTAGAAAGTGATGGATTTGCTTGTAAAGGAATCACTTAGGGAGAGACTCAGTGTAGCTCTGAGCTAAACCAGAGGATGAATTAGTTTTGTAGCAACAAGACCTACAAGAGGGTTTAGTATGAAATATTAAACATTTCTCCATTAAAATCCTGAATGGAAATCTGTGTATGATGGATTGATTGAAGTAAATAATCATTCATGTGGCCATGCAAAAGATTTTAACTTTTATTTCAGTCTGGAAAGACAACTTGATGCTTATGTTAGTTCCTGGAGTCTGACAGAGCACTGCTGAGCACACAGGTGGGCATCACCCTATGCTCAAAGTAACACACCTAGCCTTGGAGGACTAGAGGAGAGGAACCCCTTTCTCACCATAGATGGCAATCTTTTGGTGAATTCTTCACCTTTTTGAGAGCCGGAAAGACCAGAACATGCCAACACGTCTTTTACTTTCCAGAAAGAAAAAATGGCAAATTAGTCAAGAAAACTTTATGGGATGTTTCCAATGTAACAGTTTCTGAAACCATTGCTTCATTTGTCATAGCACTCTAAAGGTTTTTAATAACAGCTTTCAAAAACCAACTCAGATTTCTTTTAAAAGAGGCTGATGTGACAACATTGTCAGCAGCTACTAGCTCCTGTAGAGAACTTTGAAGGCCAAAGGGAATGGAGTCTTTTTAAGCAAAAAAGCCTTGAGACACCAAATCTTAGAGTATTTTAATGGAAACTGGGTGTCTAGGTCACACAATTTGCATCAGAAAAGCCCTACTTCTGGTCACTTGGTGCCTGCAAACTATTCTGAGTCCCTTCCTCCCTAAATCCTATTAACTCTACTGTTTTCAGAATCTCTTCCAGATAAATCAGTTTTGAGCTGATCAGCATTCCTCTATTAATAATTTCCGGAGCCATGCTGTAAGATTACAAAAAATCTGAGCAACTCAAGCCAGAAAACTTGTAATGAGTTTTGTTTTGTAAGAGATGGTAAAATGGCAGAAGCATTAAACTGAGTAGCAGGAAAATTTGTCTGAGGAGCAAGAAGAGTCTTCTACCTTTAAATTGTTTTTACTCAGTGTAAATTTAGATGTCCCCACTGGTTCACTTGGATCTAGGCTCACCAAAGCCAGCCCTCTTGTTTTAGAGGGATTGAACCAAAGGAATGCTGGTTCTGGCTGCTTTTTGCCCTTTTATTCTAGCACAAGCAGCTGACTTCAGTTGATGCAGCTCAAGTTGCCAGTGTTGTGAAATCCTTTGTTATATATCTCACTTTCTCAGTTACATCCACCAGATAAAAATGTTTATGGTAGTTACCAATAATTTAGACAGCTGGTCTTTCCCTTTTGTTTCTCCAAAGGGCCACACACACTATAGCTGAGTTTCATCTCTTGTGGTGGGCCAGCAGTAATGGAAATAAGCTTGAATCACTGTGTGGGTAACACATGGGTAACTAGTAAGCTAAAATAACCACAATTGTGTTGTCTGGTTTATATGAGATGGATGGAATATTTTCTTAAGTTGGCATTTATTTCACATTTTTTTCCAAAGAACATATTTGTTAAGGTAAAGACTGAGATAATCCTTAAGGTATTTCAGGCTTCAGTTTACCAAAATGCCCATCCGTCATAACAGCCTACCACTGTTGTCAAATGAGGTATCTAGGCTTCTTCTTCTTCTGCTCATCCTCCAAGCTCACACCTGGTACCAGCTACCATTGGAGAGTGGAGAGTGACTGAGCTATCAGAAGGTACACAGCTAGAGGGTGACCCTTGCAAGGAAAAATGTAAAAAGGAAGGAGACCATTGCCATACCCCTTTTTCAACAACAAAATGGTGTATTGACTCATCCCATTTGAAACAGAGCTCTCTCTAATTCAGTTACTTCTCTCACATTTCTTTGCCTGGTGCAATGTTGTGAGCCAGGTGACAGAAGCTTCCCCAGACTCTATGGGACTGTACTCCGTGTGAACCATAGAATCCTAAGCTCCTAGAACATCAGCTAGAAGGAACCTCAAGGCTCATCTGGTCCAACTTTCTTGGCAAAAGCCCAGTCCAAACAAGATGGGCCAGCACCATGTCCAGCTTACCCTTAAAAGTTTCCAATGTTTGGGCTAGGAAGATTATGCCAGTGACTGACTGTTCCCATTATGAAAACTTTTTCTCTTGTGTTTAATTGGGATATCCCAAGGAGAGACTTCAACTCACTGCCCCTCATCTTTTCTATGCAACTCCTTGTGAAAAGCAAGTATTCATTTTCTTTATAGCCACCCTTCAAATACTGAAGCATGGTGATAAGGGCTCCCCTAAGCCTTTCCTCACATGATAGGCTTTCCTGTCCTCTGATCACCTTTGTGGCCATTCTCTGGACCCTATCTAGCCTGTCCATATCTTTTCTCTATAGCAGAGATCAAAAGTGAACAGAGTATTGCAGGTGTAGCCTGACAAGTGCTGACAACAGTGAGTTCTTCATCTCTGCTGGTGATGCTCTTGTTGATAGAGCCCAGGATTTCACTGTCTTTCTTTGCTGCAGCAGCACATTGCTCATTCATACTGAGCTCAATGTCCACCAGGACCCCCAAGTCCCTTTCCATGGATCTGCTTCCCAGTCTGATAGATCCTGGCCTGTGCTGCACTCCTGTATTATGTTTTCCTAGATGCATAACTTCACACTTAACCTAGCTGACTTTCATGTGGTTCACTCTCTCAGCCTGTTCAGGTCTTCCTGCAAAGTGGCTGTCACTTTCACAGCATCTACCCCCCACTTAGTTTAATGGCCTCAGCAAACTTCACCAGGATGGATTTGAACATATCTTTTACATAATTTATGAAGATAAGAAACAGTGTTGGGCCCAAATGAATCCCTGGGGAACCCCAGCTGTGCCAGCGTGCTGGTTGGAAAATGAGCCATTGGCCATCCCACTCTGGCACCTCCTTTCAGCCAGTTTCTCACCTCATGAACCACTTGTCCAGACCACAGTAGATCCATTTCTGTAGCCAGAGGCTGTGGGAAACTATATCAAAAGCCTTGGAAAAATAGGAGTAGAGACTGTCCATCAAGTGGGCATGTTACTTAGTCATAGAAGGCACTCAGTCTTATGATCTGCCCTTTGTGCATCCATGCTGGCTTTCCCTAAATCATGTTATTCATTTGACTTGTGATGGCTCCCAGGAGGATCAATTATGTAACTTTTCCAGGGAATGAGTTAAGCCTAATGAACCTATAATTTCCTGGGTCCTACTTTAAGGTCTTCTTACAGATGAGTGTGGCATTACATGTCTTCCAGTCTTATGGACATCTTCCAGCCTTCACAAATTCTCAAATATTATGGAAAGCAGCCTCATAATGGCACTAGCCAGCTCTCCAACACTCTTGCATGGATATATATGGTCAAGCCTCATGAATTTATAGGGGCCAAGCTTCTGTAAAAGTTCGCATCCCAACACTCCTTAACTAAACTTAGAAACCTGGGCTTTTGTTCCCAAGGTCTGGGGCCCAACTGTGCTAGTGATGACATTGTTAAAGGAACTTTTGAGAACCTCTGCCTTTTCAGTGTTGTTGGTGACTAATTCCCCCTCTTATGTTTAAGAGATGCCCAATATTTTCTTTCTGTTTCTGCTTGCTGTTTACATATCTTGTGTACCCAAAGAATCCTTTCTTATAGTTTTTGACATATCTGGCCAATTTTTAAGTGGAGATTTTGCTTTTCTAACTGCATTTCTGCATGTTTTGGCAATGCCTCTGTAGTTCTCTGGATACTTGTCCTCTTTTCCATCACTGATAGGTTTCATCTTTGGTTTTGAACAGAATGAAAATATCACAGTTTAGTAAAGGGTGTCTCCTGCTCCAGCTACTTCCCTCAGCTTTAAAGGAGAAACAATGTACTGCCAAGTAGATTGTATAGGAGGCAATAGCAGAACTATTGCCATTTGAACAGATCTGAGGGCTTATCTAACCTTGAGGCATGGATTTGATTAGCATGGATTTCATTAGTGAATCTTCATCATTTAATTAACAGTGCCAGGAAACTGTAGGAAATGCAGTAAAATAATGTTTTACTACTTCAACACAGTCCCTGGTTCATGGCTAACATTGCTTTCTCAGGTGATTACCAGGAAGGCTTCAGGAGCTACCACAAGCTGACTCACTCTTCTTGGAGGCTGGGAGAATTCAGTCACTATGGATGTGATTTACCCTGAGAGACAAATTTAGCATTGTATAATTATTCATACATTATTGTCTACGTGCCTAATATGAATAAATTTCACTATAAGCTCCATCTATTTCAGGGTTTGTTGTTGCCTTTGGTGTTACTAGTATTGTACATCCTCAGAGTGATGCTCAAGACACATTTACTAGCTTTCTCCTTGAAGCCACAGGTTTGTCAGTTTGCTTTTGTTCAGCCTCTGCTGAATTGAGCACCAAGGAGAAACTAAGGGGGAAATTGCTCAAAATCTTTGCAGTTTGCTCAAAGCACCCTGACTTGGAACCACCTCCACCTGGCTCTGAACTTCCATTTCCTTGAGGAGCTGATGGTCCACCCAGCCTTCCCACTCCCACCCTGCTTCTGGTGTTTTCCATCCAATGGATCTAATGGAAGGGCTGCAAATCTTCAGCACTGGTCCTCCATCCACTCACATTCTAGTTCTGCTTTGCTACTGAAACAAAAAGGGAAGGTGTCAAGGAAGAGAAAGCAAATTCTTCAAAGGAAGACATCAGTGTTGGTAACAAAATAAAACAGTTCAGTAGTCTTTAATCACCAGTCCTGTCTAAAGTATGTGTCAGGTGAAGTATATTTGCCTAACATAAAACCAGCTACACTAATATTTTGACAAAGGAAAAGAAATGACTGCTGGATGAAGGTTCTGTAGTCTAAATTTCTAAAGACATGTGAGCAATCTGTATCTTCAAAATTGTGTTTTACGTCATAGAACACTTATTTAAGTAAACAAAAATATATCTGTAAGGCAATTTGCTCTTTATTTCTGCTGTTACATATATAGCAAGCAATGTCAAAGATCTTCACGGGAGTGTGAAGGTTATTGTCCATTTATTTTGAGTTTCCTCTAAATTGAGGTATCTTAGTCTAAAGCATCTAAAGAATGAGGGTTAGGGATGCTGTGCATATTGATGTAATGCAAAATATTAGTATCATAAAATCTACGCTTATCAAAATAACATAAAAAGAAACATAGTTTCAATAGCAGGTGTCTGCTTTTAAGTAGGGGTGTTAAAGAATTCTTTCACAACTATAATTAATATGTAAATGCTTTATTTGTACAAACTAGATCTGCCCAGCTACCAGACTCAGACTATGCTTTTTGAATGCTTTGCTCTCATGACAACATTTATACAGAAAACAATTATAGTATCAAGCTACACATCTACCCTCCAATCAAACTGTGTCTGCCACGACAGACAAAGACAAATGGAAAACCATATTCAACATCCCTAGCAGAGGGCAAGGGCTTAAGTGACTTATTCTTTGACATTAATAGGATAACTTGTGTGCTTTGTAACAAACAGCAACTCTGAGAGTGATACTGTTGATGGAAGGTTGGTGTAGATGGATGTAAACACAATCAGAGATCCCTGCTTGCAGACAAATATTTCTAAAGATAGAATTAGATCAAGAAAAAACCTGACTTTGTCCATAATTTTCTAAATGAAAAACATTAACAAATCAAAATCAAAACTCATAAAGTTTAAAGCTAGAAAGTTCTGAGCTTCATAAGGCCCAGTGTTGACCCATGAGATTCCATGGCAAAATTTTCATCCACCTCCACAGGGCAGCATCAATGTTTAAATGCTAACTGACCTTTACCTCCTTATATTTCAATAAATTATTCTGCACCTTGGAGAATGTAAAAACCACTTAGGTGACTTTTCCAGACCAGAAGAATTTTTCTCAAAAATGTGAATATGTATGAAACATTACAGGACAGTAACACACTGCAACACAGGGGGCATTGGAACATGCTGCCCAGAGAAGTTGTATACGTCCCATCCCCAGAAGTGTTCAAGGCCACAAGTGTTAAATTAGGGAAGACAGTTAAGTTTTAACAGCACTCCACTAAAATGCCAGAGCAATTTTACATTCTCCATTATTCTTGAAGCTCTCCCAGGGAAAGTTGTGAAAATCTGGGGACTTCCTGTTGGTGTTCATTTTCTCTTTCTAGAAAAAGACATTTGCATGTTTCCCTTTGTACATTTTGAATGCTATAGTTTCCAGTTACAGAATCATAGAATGGTTTGTGTTGGAAGGTGCCTTAAAGTTCTAACCCTCTCTGCCTTGGACAGGGACACCTTTCAGTAGACCAGGTTTCTCAACCTGACATCCAACCTGGCCTTGAACACTGCTGGAAATGCAGTAGTCACAGCTTTTAAAGGTAAACAGTTCAAGTGCCTCACTCACTACCCTCACAGTAAAGAATTTATTCCTAATATCTTATTAAAACCTACCCTCTTTCAGTTTAAAGTCATTCTGCCTTATCCTGTCTCTGTGTGCCCTTGTCAGAAGGTCCAGCTTTCTTCTGGAGCCTCTTCAGGTACTGGAAGGCTGCTCTAAGGTCTCTCTGGAGGTTTCCTCCAGGCTGAACATCCTCAACCATCTGAACACCTCTTCATAGAAGAGGTGCTTCAACCTTCTGACCATCTTCATGGCCCTCCACTGGCCTCACTCCACAGGTTCACTGCAGTCAGGTTAGATTTCTCCCCAAAACCATTCAGAAATCCCCTTTTGACAGCATGACTTTGTACCAACAAGCCTAATTTCCCTCCCTTCCCCACCCAATTCCAAGGATGTTAAAGCTAAATGTAAAATAAGACACAGCAGGTCCATGTTGGGTCCACCAGCTGAGCCACCAGAATAGAAGCCTTTTAGCTGCTTGGGTGGTGAATGGCTTGGTGTATCCCACTTGGTCTGTGGCTCAGTTCTGCTATTTTTTACTGAAATCTTAACTCTTTTAGGAATAATAATTTTCATATAGTTCCTCCAAAGTGAGGGCTCAGAAGGGGCATAAAATTAAATATTAGGTGGGGAAAATGTCAAAAGTATGAGGCCAGTTATAGGCACCTCTGGGGCTTGAACCCTCAGATCAGCAGTCAAAACATACTAGAGGAATTTGTCAGTCTCAAGCCAGCCTCTGTACTTGAAAGGTGGGGGCAGGCTGTCTGAGGAAATCCTTCTTCAAGTATCAACAAATATAAGGCCATAAACCATCCTGGCATCAATCTGAAGCAAGTCAAATACCAAGACCCTCTGGATAAGAACTCTGTTTTTAAAAAAACTCAGTAGAAGAAATTTTAAAATACAGAATGTTAATAAGAGGGCTACAGAAGAGAGGAATATCTGCTGTAATACTGACCAGTCTGTGTCTTTTGTGAGTCAATGTTATGTACTTGATCACAAAATCTACTTCTTCCTGCAATATTATGTACTTGATATTACATTTTATTTCAAAGGCTTTAGGTTTTGAACTGTAATTTCTAAGAAAGTGTTCTGTCATGTATGAAAGACAGCCTTCTTTTTAAAAACTAATGATAAATCTTTATTATCAATATAATTCTTATTGAGATCAATGATAATTTTACCAGAAGCATAAAACTAATATGTTCGTTCTACAGTTTGAAACTTCCTTTTGCTCTTCTGGATCATAAATCTCATTTGTTCCCTCCTTGTGTGCTGAAGTCACTGAAAATGATGCAAAGTACTTTTACATTGCCAGTACAAAACTTGTTGTGCACTGAAAGACAAGAATATAAGAGAGACACATTTAAACTTAAGTGAAATTAAGTAGCAGTTATTATTATTTGAAGACGTTTGAGGTCATCAAATCCAATCTTTGTCCAATCACCACCTTGTCAACTATACCCTAGAACTATGTGCCACACCCAGTTGCTTCTGGAACTCCTCCAGGGACAGTGACTTCACCACCTTGCTGGGCAGACCATTTAAAGCTTAACCATCCTTTCAGAGAAAACATTTATCCTGATGTCCAGCCTGGCGCTCCCTGGTAAAGCCTGCAGCCACTTTCCTTTGTCTGGTTGCCTCTTGTCTGGGCGAAGCAGCCGACACCCAAAGTGCTACAGCCTCCTTTCAGGCTGGTGTAGAGAGTGATGAGGTGCCCCCCAGCCTCCTTTTCTCCATGCTAAACAACCCCAGCTCCCTCAGCCATTCTGCGTACGACCTATTCTCTAGATCCTTCGCCAGCTTCGTTTCCCTATTAGGTACAACTGTTAGGCATGTGTGCTATACAGCTGCACAAGCACACACAGAAGCACACTTGCAAGCACCTTCCATGCATCCTTAGGGGACCCAAAGACCTCAAAGGTTGTGTTTGGCTACTATTTATGTGAAAAATGTATGTAAACTATGATGAAAAGCAGAGAAATATTTAAGTTACACCCAAGCAGCGCAAATCTGTAAAGCTTGAAATTTGTCATTATTCCTTGAGGTGGATCTCATAACTGAATAAAGCAATATTTTCTTTTCTTTTCTCAGTCACTTTGATTCAGAGTATGAGGACAAAATGAAAGAATCCATTATTATTCCTAGAAGTCAAATTCAGAAGCTCTGAAAGATTATATATGCACATTGAATGGTATATAATTTGTGGTTTTATATCCTGACTTGGGACAATGACACACACAATGTCTGTGCTGTTGTGAATAAAGTTAGGCCATGCAGTCTGCTTGGATTGAAAACTGCTGGTTTACCTTGTTTTCATTTTTACTTTTTTTTTTTTTTTAATCCTGTGTGTGTATGAAGAATTCTTTCTTTTAAAAATATTATTATTCAAGTGCATGCTGAAATTGAATCATGCTATTCTTACATAATTTTTCATTGGATTGTTGCAAGCTGTAAAGAAATCCAATTAAAGTTCCCTTGCAGGCACAGGGCCTCATTCAGGATGCCTTTATAAAGCTGGCTTGTTGGATTGTATGGCATGCTTATGAATTGAGAACCACTGCGACCCTGTCCCATTCCTTGTCCTGTGTGACATGACGGAGAGAGAGGGAGCTAACAATGTTTCAACGAACTTTATTATCAGAAAAACATAAAGGCTATGCCATCATTTCTGCTGCCATGGTTTAGAATATGCATGTGAGTGTGTATTTGCAGACAGCTTTCAGCTCTGTGTGGTTCACACACTATCCTCTGCGTCTGACATTCAACTTCTTTATACTAGGGGTGCATGATTTTTATTCAAATGCTGAAGATGATGCACACAACCTCTGTTGAAGACAAGGTTAGTGGAAGCAATTTTTAGAATAGCATTCTAGTTTCCCAAGCTGCACAATGTAGTGCACTCTTTTCCTATCGCAAGGAAACCAACTGCAAAATTTCTGGAGTTATATTACACGGTAGTCTGACTGCTGCACCATTTGTCTGTGTGCCTTGCTTCTCATTTAAACATCATTGAATGATCCCAATGATCAGCAGGCTTACTCTGGCCAGCTTCAGTAGGGCAAGGCTCACCTCCATCCATGGACACACATCATGGAAACATACAGAGCCACCTTCTGTCACTATCAGACTTTGCCTTCAGTATTTGTAACCACTGTGTATCTCGCATGTAAAGGACATTCTGGGTTGAAAAATAGGAGTGCTTTGGCTTGATCAATCTGCTTCTTCTCATTGCTGAGAAAGAAGGGGCAAACCTTGTTCTGTAGGCTCCAAGCACTTTCCACATCAGAGATTACTTGTTGTAAGGAACAGAGTATTTATTTACCCAGTAACTACAACTGTCTCCTTTCACCTCCTCAGACTTCTATATCCTGGAGCTGGAAATAAGCTGTAAGATGTGGAATGCAAAGATGATAAAGATCAACCACTATATCTTCCTGTTAATGTGGAATTGATTTCCGTGCTATATTTCCTGATGTTTTTCCAATCTACTTTAAATGTTCCCAAGTGTTCTTTTCCCTTGAGAAATTATTGCACTGTCTAATGTTATGATGATGATGATGGGCGAAGGGTAGTCCAAATCTAGTTCAAGAACTGAGACAGAGATGTATGCAAATAGTCTTACTGCCTGCGATTTTCTTCTGATAGTCAATCTAAATTTTTCTTCTTTTAATTTCTTCTCATTATTGCTCTGGTTATACCCCTGAAACTAAGCTAAATAATTAATTGTCATTTTCATTTGCTTCAATGGGAGCCATTCACACATATCAGAGGACAAATTTTAGCCCTTAATAAAGAAATGAACTATTGTCTCATCAAGCAGATACTGAAAATGCTGGCTTACACCTGGTCACACAAGAGAATTGAGATCTAACTGTTTACATAGATCATTTGTCCTAAGAGTCACCTACAAGGGTAGTATTCTATAGATTCTTTATAAACTCAGTCCAGAAAAGTAATGTAAATTAAGTCAGAGTACTCACGCCAAAGCCATATTTACACACTAATTTTGCATTTCTTTAGCACAACTTGAGTTTAGTGTAATTTATAGAATGGTTGGTGTGGATGTGGTTTTTCATTTTCTAGAAGCATGACACCCAGATATCCTCTTGACCATCTGCTACATTATTTTCTAACACAGAAGTCTATCCCTCCTATCTAAGTCAGGACTGTGCTGAAAAAATTAATTTGGAGCAAGTTTTTGACAGTAGGTTGATCTTGAAAGGATACTCATTGGAATCCTTTTTGGTATTGGCTGTATCAAATAATTAACTGTTATTCAACAAATCATGAGAAGCACTGCTAACAGGTAGGGAGTGTAGAGGATCAGTGACAAAGCTGGAAAAATAGATAAGACAATACATTGTTGAATTAAGTAATGCATGTTGACTGCTAACAAGAGACAGGAGAGAATGTTTGTCACTTTTTAAATGGAAATTCTCAGGCAGTCATGTAACCAGAAGTTATTTCAGACTCAAATAGACTGTAGTCTGTTTTAGCCACTATTCTGTCAGAAAAATGCAAATAGAAACAATCTGGACTCAGTACGTAAGAACAGAAAGTGTCCTTGAAAATGGTATAGTCATTAAACTGGTCAAATGTCACTGAGAAAGCTGTGTTTATATTTAGTGTACATTTCCATGGGCTGAGGAAAATACTTCCTTGGAACGAATATAACCAAGGACAAACATGACTCATAGCAGACTTTAATAATGTCTGAGATGAAGGGCTTGCTTTTTTTTTCATTCTCAGAGGATGAATTTAGTGTAATCCTGGGCTGCTCTCTGACTTGCTGGGCAGTGTGTGGTAGGGAGGACTGTTAGAGACAGAGGGGGAAGCAGTGCATCTCCCCCAGCTCAACAGATTCTGGGAACTTGGCCTTTTCAGACCTGCATACACTGTTGCTGACTCAGTTTCACCTTAGACTTGCTTTCAAAGACAAGTTCAAACCAAGGGTTTAGGCCCAAAACAGGTAACCCTTAGCTTTACCTGGAGTTTTCTTGTGACAGACTATGTGTAACCTTGTGAAGGACATGGCTTGCCCCTGCTCTTCAGCCTCTGCGGCTTTAAGCACAAAGGCTGAAGTCATCCCTTCTGAGTCTGGTGATGGAAGGTGTCAGAGTCTTCCCCTGGGAACACCGGGCCATCAGGAATTAGAGTGATGAGCCGTGCAAGCAGCGAGAGTAAAAGAAACAACCTAAATGAGAGAATATGAAGCACAGAAGAAACCACTTTGCTCGTTTGCTTCAGTTCTTTTTGCTGGGTAAAATGACACCAACAGGATTAAGTCTTGCACTTTAATTTGGCAGTAGCATAGGACAGTAGCTTCTGAAATTTGGAATTTAAATCTTCAGCTTCTCCCACTGCCCAACACCATGGTTGCACCTCCCCGCTTAGGAGTTAATAAATTTTCCTTTTTAACTTTCCAGGTCCGACAGGCCAGCCACGTCTCTTGTAGCTTGGATAACCACCAGAGGTCAGCAAACCACATTCCAGGGATTGCCGAAGTGGTAAGATAAATTACTGGGTTTGGAGCCACGTGTTTTGTTTTGAGTATTCAGAATACTGTGGTGGGCCCCAGACAGAGTTAGAGTAGCATTGCCAGTGGCAGCAGAGCTAGTTCTGCAAGACTCAGCTCTGCTGCAAGGGTAGAAACACCGTGCTTTAGCCTGCTTTGCACAGGCTCCCACAGGCCACGTCCTTTGAAACAGGCTGAATTCCACAGAAGTAGTCCAAACCAGGAATATTCAAAAATAGCAATGCCACTCAATTTTTCTGCAGTTCCAGGAGACGGAAGCTTTTCAAGCTGGCTAAACTTCGTCCTGGCCCACCATGAAATATTGTCCAAGGGGAACTTGAGAGACCATCGTGTGGAAAGAAGCTGGGAAAGAGAAGGAATTTCTTCCACTTCCCCATTCCCAGAATGAGAATCTTAGAAGAAAGAATTGCATGGGGTCAGATGTGAGAACTGTCCCATTGCTGGTTCCTGGCTCATGTTTTGCCCAGTTTTTATATGCCAATTGGCCCTATGGAGAGGTCTGATTAAAGGCACATCTATGTCCAGGGCATATAAATATTCTTTACCATTGCAAGAAACTGGGCTGGGAGTCAGCTGTAAGTGTATCTTAAAAACATACATGAGTGAATTGGACAGAATAAACATCTAGCTGAATGGGTGCCTTTTTGACTCTGTAGAAAGATTTAGAGGTAATATGTAGCAGTTAAAAGATACAGGAGGCTGGAAAAGAAGAAAGAAGGAGGGGGGAAGCAGGGCTGGGAGAATTTCTCTGAAATGTGTTCTGCATAATCTAAAAGAAAAATGTATGTAATTTGGACCCCAAATGCAGGCCAAAGCGACAGCATCTAATAGGGGAAACATGATTTAGAGGTCAGTTTATAAACTAAACAAATTTACTGAGTTTCATAAATGAATCTCATGGCAAGATCCCAAATTTTTTTAAAAGTTGGATAAAAAATATTGTATGTTAAGGAGGGAAATCAAGATGGTTTTTAAGCTGATGTCTTTAGAAATATATGTATATAGACTTTTTTATAGCTCTTGGCATATAAAATAAGTCATTATTCTAAATAGAAAAATATTGATGATGTCATAGGAGCCATTGCCGGACACATCAAGCTGATCTGATGAACTGGGAAATCAATAGATATTTTCCAAACGAGATGGCATTTCTTTTAATTGGTTGTGTGAACGCGATATACTGCAGAGGGCAAACATTTAAAGTTAATTTTCATTTGGCTTGGATTTGTCTGTGTGTGGTTTTACTATTTCTTTACATAGAAGTTTTTTAGTTTAAGTCCTGATTTTTTCTATCGGTTTACATATAAATTCCTTATCAGAATAGATGAAATATCACCTATGTATTTTAGACACTCAGACAGTATAGCTTTGGGAGCTATTTGAATAGCTACCAAGATTAGAAAGTATTGAAGATTTTACCCAGTAATTCCTATGCTCCTTCAGACCGATTGAAATTTTTAAAGTCAAATAAGTCTTTTAATTTCACCTCCATAACAGATACATAAGCAGTTGTCCTTATGTCCCATAGCAAGTGAACATCAGAATTTGAAACAGAAATCCCAGCTGCTTAGACTTTAAACTAATTGCCAGGTTGTACAAATGGCACACATCGTAGATCAATATATAACATACAATTCAAGTGTTATTAAGTAATATTGCATGCCCTCCAGAGCCTCTAAGACTCAGAATTTTTCAAGGGCATATGATAATGAAACCCTTGTAAAAACCACTGTTGATCAGCAAAGGATGCTGGGCAGGGACCTTATTTGTATGAAGTATTTTAGCTTTATGGTTTTGCATGTCAGATTATCAGTAAAAGAATCTGCCAAACATTTGTTAATTCTTCAGACAGCTAACATTTTTTGTGTAGTTGGTCTTTCATCAACTTCGCATTTCTCCCCCTGAAGGGGGGTAAGAAATAGAGCTGGTATTAATCTACCTGTGCTAAGGTACATGCAAGTATATGGTATAATATCATTTTTGATTTTTTTTTGTTTAATTTTTAAATAAACTCTTATATGGATTTTGTTAATACAAAATTCCTTTTGTTAAAGGAAGGTATTCAATTTATTTCCGCAGTTATAATGGCAGAGCAATTTTGCTGTTTCAGCTGAAGTGCTGCTAATTCATGCAGATACTTTAGACTTCATATCTTATGGAATTTATTTGCTGATTATATTCCTAGAGAAAATGGCAGTTACTGCTATTTGGGGTGGTTTTGTTATGAAGTTTTCTAATGCTGTCAAATGTGAGCATTGTGCCTTCACTAGGCTCATTCTGCACTGGTGCTAAACACTAATTTTATATTTGCTTGCCATAAATTTCATACATTTGTCCCCAAATTTTGCTGCCTACCCTCCTGCTGTATTAAGTGTCCTGGAATAATTTAATTCACAATTTGATTATGGTTTGCCTTCTCCTTATGGATAAATATTAATTTATTAAAGAAACTCAGTCATTCCACTTACATCTCTTCCCTATTTGATACTACTGAATATAATAATGTGAAATACTATTATTTATTTACACTGCAGTAGTGGAAGATGCTTTGAGGACATTGCTTTTTTTGTGTCCAGGTATGATGCACTTCATCATTAAATTGCATGAAAGCCATAAAACATTTACATCTCTTAAAACATGTGAAATCTCCACATTTACATCTCCTAAAACATGTGAAATGTCCACAGAATTTAGCAAGACTTTGAGACCACCCAGTTATACTTTCTATTAGTTATTTTTTGCTGATCAGTTTCATGTTCCAAAACATCCGTTGTTTACACATAACATGTCTAGAGCTGCTTCCAACATTTAATTAATTTTCTTAATATGTAAATAATATACCTAAGCATTTGTAAAATGTCTTTGACTACAGCATCTAAGTGCTTAGTATGTGTGACTTACTAGGGATAGTGATTTTTTTTTCAGCTTCGGAGGAGATGAGACCAAAAGCAAGATTCATCTATTACGGAAATTTAGTAGAGCCACAGTGCAACTTTCAGGGAGCTCAGTTCTGTGTGGACAAAGAAATTCTGTTTGCTGCTGTTAAGAATATTAAAAAGTCAATGGTTATAACCATGGACAAAATGATCAAAACTGCATTCTAACTTTGCATCTCTAAAATTATACAAATTTACCTTTGCACTCACAAAATCTAGCCATCTTAGTTTATAGCGAAAATAATTTCTTAGCTAACTGACAGTATTTCAGATAAAAACACCTTGGAGAACAGATGTGATCCTTGCACTTACACATTTCATAGAAATCATTTTTCTGGCTATAACTTGGAACACTGGATCCATATTTCAGAACAAAGAAGGGGTGTTGGCCTCACCCTGGCAAATACTTGACCACCTCGATGAGTTAAGATGTCTCCATGTCCCTGTTGTGCAGCATCTGACGGAAAATGCCAAGTTTCTTACTCTTGGTATCTTGCAAAGCTTTTATTTCTTCACAAACCATGTGAAGGTAGGAGTTCTTTTTCTGAACTTCTGAAAACAGCAATAGCTGCATTCCTTGCTTATCTCTTGTTTATTTTCAATGCACCTTGGCTGCATTTTGCTGGGCATGTTGTTTTGTACGTGAAACAGAGATTTAGTATCATATCTTGAATCTTTAACACCACTCCTTTGGAAAGAAACCCATTCTCTTAAGTATTCCGAAAATGCAGCTGTAATTCTTGAGTGACTCTATGTAAAACTACAGCTTCTTTTTCCACTTGGGAACAGATGAGGAAAGTTATGTTTATGTGGTATGAGGAAAAGGCAAAAATTTCTTGTAGTCAATAATAGCATGGGTGAACAAGTACAGTGACTTCATAAATAGCTGTACTTGTGAATGGCAACAAAAGTTGTTCAGGTTAGTTGAAAATCACAATATTAGAGAGATGACTCAGACTTAAACAAACCTTTTTTTTCCATTGATTTTATGGACTTTACATTTCTAGCTATGGGAATGATGGGTGAGGTGTGAGGGATTATGAAGATTTTGCAGCAGGTCAAGGAATTAGGCAGCAGCCAGAGTGCCAGTTTATGAATCACAGCTCTGTCGCTTCCTCCACAGAAAAGTGGTTTTAGCCACCGGCATACACCTCTGCCTCCATTCTGCCAGCCAAGAGAGGGGTTTCCCTTCAAGTCCCTGCTAAACCCCTTCACTGTAACTGTTCAAAGATGTGCAGAGGACATTGGGGTTGCTTGTTGCTTTCCTTTTATTTTTTGCAAACCTGCTTTGCTGCCTAATCAGATGACTAACAACACAAAACTCTCACTACAGGAGTTATTTGCCATCATTATTCCTTCTCTCTACGTGGGTGATAAAAACCCTTCCAGTGGAACAACAGTCTAAAGAAAATAATAAACACATCTCTCAAATTACACAGAGAATGACCATTCATCCAAGAGTTAGGGATTTCCTGGATCTGTCAACAAATTATCCATCAAAATACTAGCAAATTACAGGAAACTGAGGCCTTTAATTGACTGCAGAATGACTGTGTCCCTTGCTTTTGTAAAATAATTTGGGAATTGCTTTTAATATGTTTTGGCTATACTATAACTTTATAGGTTGAGCAGCCAGTGTAGAAATCCCATTCAAAGCTGAACTGCAGGGGAATGCAATGGGTCATCATCAGCATGCTTCTCCAACCTCCTCTTCCTGAGGATTTACACTTCCTCAAGTAGAAGAGTTCTTAAATTCATTCAGTCCTGCTGCCTGAAGCCCTGGACCCCAGCTGTGCCGGGAATCAAACAGCAATCTTTCATGTACAACAGGCTGTACATGTGAGGACTTTCATATAATATTGATGAGGTTAAAGGGTCTTCTTGACTGATTTTGAAGTTTTAAAATGGAGAAGTAGGATTTAAAAATCTTGCCACAGTTTCAAAGAGAAGTTCTTCCTTCCTTCCTTCCTTCCTTCCTTCCTTCCTTCCTTCCTTCCTTCCTTCCTTCCTTCCTTCCTTCCTTCCTTCCGCCACTTCCTTCCGCCACTTCCTTCCGCCACTTCCTTCCGCCACTTCCTTCCGCCACTTCCTTCCGCCACTTCCTTCCGCCACTTCCTTCCTTCCTTCCGCCACTTCCTTCCTTCCGCCACTTCCTTCCTTCCTTCCTTCCTTCCTTCCGCCACTTCCTTCCTTCCTTCCTTCCTTCCTTCCTTCCTTCCTTCCTTCCTTCCTTCCTTCCTTCCTTCCTTCCTTCCTTCCTTCCTTCCTTCCTTCCTTCCTTCCTTCCTTCCTTCCTTCCTTCCTTCCTTCCTTCCTTCCTTCCTTCCTTCCTTCCGCCACTTCCTTCCTTCCGCCACTTCCTTCCTTCCGCCACTTCCGCCACTTCCGCCACTTCCTTCCTTCCGCCACTTCCGCCACTTCCTTCCTTCCTTCCTTCCTTCCTTCCTTCCTTCCTTCCTTCCTTCCTTCCTTCCTTCCTTCCTTCCTTCCTTCCTTCCTTCCTTCCTTCCTTCCTTCCTTCCTTCCTTCCTTCCTTCCTTCCTTCCTTCCTTCCGCCACTTCCTTCCGCCACTTCCTTCCGCCACTTCCTTCCTTCCTTCCTTCCTTCCTTCCGCCACTTCCTTCCTTCCTTCCGCCACTTCCTTCCTTCCGCCACTTCCTTCCTTCCGCCACTTCCTTCCTTCCTTCCGCCACTTCCTTCCTTCCTTCCTTCCGCCACTTCCTTCCTTCCTTCCTTCCTTCCTTCCGCCACTTCCTTCCGCCACTTCCTTCCTTCCTTCCTTCCTTCCTTCCTTCCTTCCTTCCTTCCTTCCTTCCTTCCTTCCTTCCTTCCTTCCTTCCTTCCTTCCTTCCTTCCTTCCTTCCTTCCTTCCTTCCTTCCTTCCTTCCTTCCTTCCTTCCGCCACTTCCTTCCGCCACTTCCTTCCTTCCTTCCGCCACTTCCTTCCGCCACTTCCTTCCGCCACTTCCTTCCGCCACTTCCTTCCTTCCTTCCGCCACTTCCTTCCTTCCGCCACTTCCTTCCTTCCGCCACTTCCTTCCTTCCTTCCGCCACTTCCTTCCTTCCGCCACTTCCTTCCTTCCGCCACTTCCTTCCTTCCTTCCTTCCTTCCTTCCTTCCTTCCTTCCTTCCTTCCTTCCTTCCTTCCTTCCTTCCTTCCTTCCTTCCTTCCTTCCTTCCTTCCTTCCTTCCTTCCTTCCTTCCTTCCTTCCTTCCTTCCTTCCTTCCGCCACTTCCTTCCGCCACTTCCTTCCGCCACTTCCTTCCGCCACTTCCTTCCGCCACTTCCTTCCGCCACTTCCTTCCTTCCTTCCTTCCTTCCTTCCTTCCTTCCTTCCTTCCTTCCTTCCTTCCTTCCTTCCTTCCTTCCTTCCTTCCTTCCTTCCTTCCTTCCTTCCTTCCTTCCTTCCTTCCTTCCTTCCTTCCTTCCGCCACTTCCTTCCTTCCGCCACTTCCTTCCTTCCTTCCTTCCTTCCTTCCTTCCTTCCTTCCTTCCTTCCTTCCTTCCTTCCTTCCTTCCTTCCTTCCTTCCTTCCTTCCTTCCTTCCTTCCTTCCTTCCTTCCTTCCTTCCTTCCTTCCTTCCTTCCTTCCTTCCTTCCTTCCTTCCGCCACTTCCTTCCTTCCGCCACTTCCTTCCTTCCGCCACTTCCTTCCTTCCTTCCGCCACTTCCTTCCTTCCGCCACTTCCTTCCTTCCGCCACTTCCTTCCGCCACTTCCTTCCGCCACTTCCTTCCGCCACTTCCTTCCTTCCTTCCGCCACTTCCTTCCGCCACTTCCTTCCGCCACTTCCTTCCTTCCTTCCTTCCTTCCTTCCTTCCTTCCTTCCTTCCTTCCTTCCTTCCTTCCTTCCTTCCTTCCTTCCTTCCTTCCTTCCTTCCTTCCTTCCTTCCTTCCTTCCTTCCTTCCTTCCTTCCTTCCTTCCTTCCTTCCTTCCTTCCTTCCTTCCTTCCTTCCTTCCGCCACTTCCTTCCGCCACTTCCTTCCTTCCGCCACTTCCTTCCTTCCTTCCTTCCGCCACTTCCTTCCGCCACTTCCTTCCGCCACTTCCTTCCGCCACTTCCTTCCTTCCTTCCTTCCTTCCTTCCTTCCTTCCTTCCTTCCTTCCTTCCTTCCTTCCTTCCTTCCTTCCTTCCTTCCTTCCTTCCTTCCTTCCTTCCTTCCTTCCTTCCTTCCTTCCTTCCTTCCTTCCTTCCTTCCTTCCTTCCTTCCTTCCTTCCGCCACTTCCTTCCTTCCGCCACTTCCTTCCTTCCGCCACTTCCTTCCTTCCGCCACTTCCTTCCTTCCTTCCTTCCTTCCTTCCTTCCTTCCTTCCTTCCTTCCTTCCTTCCTTCCTTCCTTCCTTCCTTCCTTCCTTCCTTCCTTCCTTCCTTCCTTCCTTCCTTCCTTCCTTCCTTCCTTCCTTCCTTCCTTCCTTCCTTCCTTCCTTCCTTCCTTCCTTCCTTCCTTCCTTCCTTCCTTCCTTCCTTCCTTCCTTCCTTCCTTCCTTCCTTCCTTCCGCCACTTCCTTCCGCCACTTCCTTCCGCCACTTCCTTCCGCCACTTCCTTCCGCCACTTCCTTCCTTCCTTCCGCCACTTCCTTCCTTCCTTCCTTCCGCCACTTCCTTCCTTCCTTCCTTCCTTCCTTCCTTCCTTCCTTCCTTCCTTCCTTCCGCCACTTCCTTCCTTCCTTCCGCCACTTCCTTCCGCCACTTCCTTCCGCCACTTCCTTCCTTCCGCCACTTCCTTCCTTCCTTCCTTCCTTCCTTCCTTCCTTCCTTCCTTCCTTCCTTCCTTCCTTCCTTCCTTCCTTCCTTCCTTCCTTCCTTCCTTCCTTCCTTCCTTCCTTCCTTCCTTCCTTCCTTCCTTCCGCCACTTCCTTCCGCCACTTCCTTCCGCCACTTCCTTCCGCCACTTCCTTCCGCCACTTCCTTCCTTCCTTCCGCCACTTCCTTCCGCCACTTCCTTCCGCCACTTCCTTCCGCCACTTCCTTCCTTCCTTCCGCCACTTCCTTCCTTCCTTCCTTCCTTCCTTCCTTCCTTCCTTCCTTCCTTCCTTCCTTCCTTCCTTCCTTCCTTCCTTCCTTCCTTCCTTCCTTCCTTCCTTCCTTCCTTCCTTCCGCCACTTCCTTCCGCCACTTCCTTCCTTCCTTCCTTCCTTCCGCCACTTCCTTCCGCCACTTCCTTCCGCCACTTCCTTCCGCCACTTCCTTCCTTCCTTCCTTCCTTCCTTCCTTCCTTCCTTCCTTCCTTCCTTCCTTCCTTCCTTCCTTCCTTCCTTCCTTCCTTCCTTCCTTCCTTCCTTCCTTCCTTCCTTCCTTCCTTCCGCCACTTCCTTCCGCCACTTCCTTCCGCCACTTCCTTCCTTCCTTCCGCCACTTCCTTCCGCCACTTCCTTCCTTCCTTCCGCCACTTCCTTCCTTCCGCCACTTCCTTCCTTCCTTCCGCCACTTCCTTCCTTCCTTCCGCCACTTCCTGCTGCCACTTCCTTCCGCCACTTCCTTCCTTCCCTCTTTTCATCTTTTCCTCTTTTCCTCTTCCCCCCCATCCCTCCCTTCCTTTCGTTATTTCCTCATTTTCTTTCTTGTTTGTTTCCCTTCTTCCTTGTTTCCTTTTTTCTCTCTTTTCTCCTTCTTCTCATGTGTTTAATATATATTCAAGACTACCCTTTCAAAAGAATTATTAATTAGACAATCATTTAGATATTGGATCTCATTTTATTTTTTTTCTCAAATATTTATGAGACATGCATATTTATGAAAATGCTCATTTTGTAATCTGTAACCCTACTTTATGACTTTTCAGTCGGAATTCAGTCTTCCCAGGTTTTTGCAAAATTCTATTGCTAAATCTGACCTAAATCTGTTAAATATTGACTCCAGACTTGTTAGACAAAAATGTTATCCCAGTAATAAAAAAGCTCTATTAAAGATCATTGATATTATAAGTGAGATAACTTCACAATGAGTGTATTGGTGTTTATATTAATGAAACAGATTTCCTGGCACATTGTCAGCTAAATGTTTTATACTGAGAGCTGCCTGAAAAAAAAGACATGTTAAAATTAGCCTATAACAGGGCTTGTGAATTTGTTTTTAAGTCTTTGCGACTAAAAGTGTAAATGAAACTGCTTTCAATAAAGCACAATAATTTATTCTAGAAATTAGCAAGCTCACGTTCCACCTATAAAATCATTCTCTGTGATGTGCAACTGGCCTTCGTTTCAGTGGCCATGATTTATAGATAGAGTTTGCTTTATTTTCCAGAGGAAGAGACTGGGAAGCAGCCGGACAGAGCTATTAAACCTGTTGTGCACAGCAATTTTTCAGGGGTTTATTAATTCTTGCAGAGAATAACCCAATGAACTGAGTATTATTCAATATGAGAACACCTTTTGTACAAGAAGGGTTTCTTGATGAATAGATGTAGACTAAAAACCAAAACATAGGGATGTTGTTATATGAAGTTAACCAATTCTGTTTGCCACATTTTCAGTTGCAAGGCTTATCAAAATGAGGTTTCACATTTAGCCATCTTGTAATTTCACCTTTGTCAATGGTTTTGGTCCTAGGTTTTCTTTGATGCTTACATTGATGTCTGGTTTTTGTACTGAAGAAACACTGAGATTGCTACAGACAAGAAAGATCATCATAATAACTTAATTCCAGTGAGTGGTAAGCGCAAGTTCTCTCTAAAACAGAAATGCTTATATTTTTTGATAAATTAAGATGAACTCTATCTTTTTGGTATATAATTTATGAAAGTGAATTCTAATTAAAATATTTCTAATTAAAAAGTATTTCAGTCAGTAAATCTATTAAAAATAAAATTGTGTGTCAGCTACTCCAAAACTGCAGCATTTGCTTAAAATATAATTTGGGTTTTTTTACTCTTTCTCACACAAGATTTTCTCATGTGCCTTTTTTTTGAACATATCAGCTGCTTTGGGTAAAAGTTTTTGAGGACTTCAGAGAGAGAGAGAGTGGATCCAGGCAGTCTTAGGTTTTGCTTCATCACAAATAAGTTCAAATCACATGTCATCTATGAAGTGTGAGCAGTTCTCCTGGTCACAAGTGAGGCGTCAGGTTCACCTGTTTTGAACGCTGAGAACTGCAGGGACAAATATCTGTGTATGGTTTAAACAGACTTGTAATGCTGTAAGCCATGCTAGCGGATCACTCAGATTGCGAAGGTCATGCAAAAGGTTAAGTATTCTTTTAAGTTACAATTAAAACCACCAAAGACCACAGGTTTGTCAGAACAAGACTCTTAATTCATGTGGTTCAACTGTAAATGTGTACAGAATTCAGAGTAAAAACACCATATCACAGTGCACTTAATATTTTATTAGCAACTTCCTATGCTTATGTGTAAAAGATGGGTGAATCACTTGCTTCTCCAATAACTGAAGCTCTCTTTTCATGAGATTTGTTTTCACTTTTGTGCTAAAAGACATCCAGGGACTATGCACCAGGTTCAACCCAGAGACCTGAAGTGGTCTCAGCCCTCACTGCTGAGGACCGTATTTTGTGGCGCTCTCTGGATTCAGCACCACATTGCAATGGGAGACAGAGATAGCTGTGAACAGCAGGAATCCATCTTACTTGAACAAATCAATCAGGCAGACAGGTTGCTATCCTACACTTGATGTACTATACAGTCACACCCCTGCCTTTGTGGGTACTGCAGAAGCAGGTGAAGAGACCTGAAACCACTGGAATTATTCCTGTGTTGATAATGAAAAATCACTGCAAATGGTAGGCTGAATAAATAATTTATGCGAACAGGCTTTCTTCTCAAGCGCTGGTTATGGAAAGTGTTCAGCAGGCTGCATTTTTGCAAGTCTTCTAAATGTTGTGCTTTAGCCTGTATGTAACTATGTGGTGCTGTATGAAGAGTTCAGGGTACACACCAGCCAGGATTGGAACAGCTCTGAGAAAGAAAAAGGCATGAATTGAGCTCTGAGAGAGAGACAGACAAAAAAAAGAGAATAATTGTCTGGTTTGTAGTAATCCCAATTGTTTGGCAATTCAGGAGTATGGGACAAAACCATTCTTATGTTAGTGATACAGGAATAAGGTTAAAGGTTTTTGAAACTAGGTAAAATGATCCCCCAAAATCATCACATTTAGACATTTTGAGTTTTCTGGCATTTTTTCAAATTGTATGTGTATGAATCCTTCAGAGTTGTCAGCAAAACTCCCAGATGTCTTAAAGTTTCCTTGAGGAGTCTTCACATTGATTTGAAGAGAAGACAGGTGCAAGCGTTGAAATGAGTCTTTCTGTCCTTTCCCTTCTTTCACCTACATGAAGTTTCCTCTCTGAAGCACATAGTATTTTAGCAAGAAGCATAGCTGTGCCATATCTGTCTCGTATCACCTTTAGTATCATGGTAACACTTTATATTATCTTACAGCCAAGGCCCACATTGCAGATTCGAACAAGGGATGTTAAAGTTCATTGGTATTTTCCTTTGGTTGGGCCAAAAGAAGACTGAAGTTGGTAAGAAAGAGAAAACTAGAGGTGAATGAAGTAAATTGACTTACAATACATCTTTCTTCTATAATGAAGACATTAACTTGCAGGATTGGTTTAAAAAATATGGGTTGTATTCTTCCTTCACAGTACATAGAAAGATCTGGATTTGCTGAATTTGCCTATCCCAGTTTCAGTCTGCCCAGATATTAGCTGTGTGATTAATAGAAGCTAAATAAAAATGTGCAGCCTTATCTCTCCATGATGTTTTAGTTTAGACTCTTTGCCCCTGCTTTTTCCAGCCCACCTTCAAGCCAGTTATGGCAGCAGAGTGCTTCCCTGAGGAGCTGCTCTGCAGAAAATCACACATGGAAGCATTTTGTTGTGAAAAGCAGGGAAGGAGTCTCTGTGCGCAGGTCCATGTGTCTGTGTGATTTTGTACCTTTGTTGTGGTAAAAAGCCTGGAGCGGGGTGAGAGACGTTTTCTGGCAGAGCACTGGCAGCACTGCTGGGCCTCCTCAGCCCCACCAAACTGGGGTGCAAGCGAGGGTGCCAAACCTGGGGTGCAGGGCACCCCGCGCCCCGGAGGCCAGACCCTGCTCTGCAGAGGGGCCAGCGAGCGACTCAGAGGTGCTCAGGCTGTGCACCCGCGTTCTCAACAGCCTCAAAGTGCA
Organism: Zonotrichia albicollis; assembly: GCF_047830755.1. Classification (NCBI taxonomy): domain Eukaryota; kingdom Metazoa; phylum Chordata; class Aves; order Passeriformes; family Passerellidae; genus Zonotrichia; species Zonotrichia albicollis. The sequence goes on from NC_133860.1 coordinate 50,363,832, forward strand.
CACTCCAGAGGAAACCTGAAGTCTCGTAACTGAGTGTTAATTATGTCTGAGTGGATTCTAGTGAAAAGGAAAACCATATACTGTATCAGCAGAGAAATGGTTTCACTGCGAGGAAACTAATGATGCTTTTATCAGGAACAATATAAAGATTGCTTTTTTACTAGTGTGTGTCCCACAGGGTTTGGACTATGAGATATTTCTGTATCTGGCTTTAGATTCCTCTGAGCTTTTACATAATCAAATCAATATAGCTATGATTCACCCTCTGGCAACAACTGCTCCTTGCAAGTTGCTGCTGCTTCTTTAGTGACTGAAGAGGAAATAAATAAATAAATAAATAGAAAGAAACTTATTACAAATCCGTAAACATTGATTTGTTTGGTCTTAGATTTTACTTTTTTAATTGCCAGGGAAAGAAAAAAAAGAAAGAAGAAAAAGGGTGAGGAGGCAGGAGGATATATGAATTTGCACTCAATGGGGCAGATAGACTGCTAGCCCGATACTTTGAAAAGAGTGGATTGATAGGATTTCATGAACCTGCACAAAGCATTGTCCAGATACAGACTGAAATGTGACTGAAGGGCAGATGGAGCAAAGAAGGGCCAGAGGCTGTAAAAGCCAAGGCAGGCAAAGAGTTCAGAGACAGGGAAATTTGATTTTGCACTAGCAGTACTGTATTGTTTAGGTCTGCATCTTAACTTCCAAACTCGAGTTACCCACCTCCACTATTTAGAGAAACAAAGGAAAGCAAAAAACCCCACAATAATAAAAATGTAAAGATAAAAATAAAAAATAAAACCCCTACAAAAAGCCAAGCAAAAAAACCACCAAGTAAAAACCCCCAAAAGACCAAAATGAAAACCAACCCACCAAAAATAAAAACCAAAAACCAACAAAACAAAAACCAACAACACAAAAGCCCAGAAAAGATCTCTCTCCCAGATGCGTTTCTTTCTATGCTTCCACCTTGCCATTCATGCTCCCAGCCCTTGACCTCTAGCTAATTCTCTTCATTCCAGAAATTTTTCCTGCTGCAACTCCTCTCTTTTCTGGTGCCACACTGTTATTGTCACAAATATTTTCCCCTTATAGCTGCTGGTCTAACAGAGCACTCTGGCTCAGTCATCGCACACTAGTGGAATTGACTTGTCTTGGGATCTTGATCATGTTTCATTTTTCCCTTGGCTGACATCCCTGTTGTACCAAAACAAAGGAAATACTGAACAAAAGGATCACTGGCTTTTTCACAAAAGAAACCCCATCTTTAAAACAAACCTAATTTCATTCCTTCTTAATATTGTGTGCTGTCAGGCAGGATTTTGGAGGAGGGTGTCCAAAGAGGATGACACTGTCAGAGTGGGAAACTCCTCAGTGGTGGGGCAACCATGGTTGTGAATATGTCAACTAACTTCACAGAATGCTCTTAATCCTGAGCTAAATTCCTGCTAATGATGCTCTCCTCAGTGAGGACATGTCAGCTGATGTTTGTAAAGTGCCTTGGGAGCTTTAGGCAGATGATGTCTCTGGCATTAGCTTTTGGGGTTTTCAATTTGCTTTTAACAAAAAAATGAAATGACCACCTTTCCATACATCCTCCTCCTCTCAACCCTCATTCTGTATGAATTTTCTTGAATTTTTCTACACTCCCCTATATTTTTTTTCAAAAAAAGAGAAAGGGTCTCTCTCTTACTAAGACCTGAAGTAGAATTTGATAATTTCCAAGTACACATAATGACAGAGGGAATACAGGAAGCTTTTCCTGTTACAGACTCGTTCATTCCTAGCAGAAATTTTGTTTATTTCTGAAGATCTAGCAGCAAGCTTAACATGATTTCACATGCTCCTAGAGGTGGTTTTTCCTTCACCCTAGAAAAGCACACTTGTAAAAGCTTGGGTGCCCTGGGATAACCGCCTAAAAGCAATGGAACTGGCCAAGAAACCTCAAAACTTATTTGCAAAATATTTCTTGAGATTCAATGCAAAAAATATTCAGTGAATATATTTTTCTATACTTTGATTGAATTATGAAAATGGTTTATTATGCATTGAATAATTTGAGTGAAACCATGTTTTGGTTTCAAACTCATAATTTGAGCTCTTTCAGCCATTACTGATCAAATAATAATGATATACATCTTGCGCTAGAGGAATGGATTATCTACAGCTGTAGATACTATGCTGTTTAAATTTTAAATCTTGTTATTTTTTTCCAGGTGTCTGATGATAATGACTACTGCTTGTGGTTAAGCCCCCTCCTCTTGGTGTGAACCACAAGGATGATCTCTCTTTGCTCCCTGTTCCTTTAAAGCTCCAGACATCACAGGATTTGAATTACAGGAAAAATAAAAACAACTTCAGTCTTGAATGTTGGGGAGCCTTTAAGTTTTCAGTTCTTGTAGAGATAGTGATAGCACCCCTTTGTAAAGTCATATCTCCCTTGTGCCCTGGCGTGGTCTTCTCAGCCTCATTTTGGTGAAGTTAATTAAAGGTTTTATCCTGATCACCAATAACATAGACCAAGGGACAACAAAACTGTTTTTTCTCTTTCTACTGCTGTAGCTACTACCTTTATTCTAGCAATGTGAACTTTCTTTTCTCAGCCCAGATAAATATAGGTCATGTGCATATCAAAAGATTTGATCAAATATGAAAATTATGTGTAACATGATCTTGGTGTCTGCACTTGTAGGAATGAATGGGACAGTGTACAGGCACGGTCCCTGCTGGTGCAAACTGCTGTCCCTACCAATGGACCAGTGTCAATAAAAGCCAGCCTGCTTCTTCTTGCATGAGGGTTTAACTGCTTCCAACACACAGGTGTGCACGCACACCCACACACCAAATTAGAAAATGCACACTAAAAACCTAATAATACTTACTTGGGGCTTTTAAACTCCTTAGGGATAGATAGATACAGGGTAGTAAACCAGCAAAAGGAAAGAAAAGCAGTTCTAAAAAAATAATAATAAAAAATCCTATAGTATTTTCCCTCCTATAGGAAGGAAGAAACACTTCCCTACTCACTTGCTCCCTTTACCCTCCCCCACACCCCCATCCACTTCTTAAGGGAGAAAAAAATTAAACATGGGCTAATTGTTGTGCTTGCTGTGGTGGCTTGCCTGGAAATGAGCCTATGAGTCGGAGGCATATGGTGCTTATGTTGGAATTGTTTTCTAAACAGACTTTTGCCTGTGTGTCTTTTTCACCTCTTTCAAATATCTTGTGCCAAAAGCAGTAAAAACACTGCTGCATTAAACATAAATCAGGGCCCTGTGCCTGCAAAGGACCTCTGTTGTTGGAGGGGGGTTGTTGGACTAGGGATGAAAGGAGACCTACCACCGCATTGATCTGAGGTGATTGTGGGGAGCATATTCAGCTACGACGCTTCTAGCTAGTTAAGACAATGTAGAACATCCAAGCAATTAATGAACACATGCTTCAAGTGGAAAGGCTGAACAGGGGATTTTAGTAGGTGTGCATGTTTCTTGCACTAAATGTAGTCTAAAATAAGACAGTTTTATGTATTTGTTTTGATAGAGTATTTTACCTATCTAGAATATTTTACCTTTCCCATTACAAATCATATATTGAGTATTTCTAGAGCAGTGTGAAAATATTTGTTAGATGTTTTTACTAAATGAAATGGCTCTGCAAGTTAACATAAATTCATTATAAATTTGGTGTGGGGCAACCTGCACTATGTCACACCTGCAAGCAATATTCAGAAGTCTAAATTTAAGAATTTGCTCTCTGTGTTGCTAATTTGCAAGTAGGTTGTTAAGATTTTAACCCTTCCATGCTAAAGGCATAGTTTTTACTTCTGTGATCTCTTTAGAGCCCCTAATTATGAGGTGCACCTATTCCTAATTGCAGCAGAAATTGTCAGTGTAGAAGAAGAGCACTTGAAATTGTTTTTTGTAGTTTATGCACTTACAAATGTAGTGCATGGCCAACTACATATAGTAATGGCTATGCATGACCTTTACACAGAGAAAGCAATGAACAAACATCTGGAGCTTTTGTCATGTGGGCTGTAGTTGGAAGTTAGCTTAAAGTGAAAGTGTTTGCCCTTAAAGTGAAAATTTTTGCCTTTATAATCTCCAGATATTTATGCAAATCTTTAATGAATAGGCATACTAATCTATGTATCCTAATCTGTCTATTTAACCAGCTAAATTCCACCCATGACAGAAATGAGGGACATTACTCATCAAATCTCCCTGTCAACGAGTGGTTTAATTTCTACAGGGTGTTATACAGACTGAACACTGTTTATAAAGTACTTGGGATTTATTTCTGCTTTTGGAGAGCAGGAGAAACACATCCATAGGGTATACCCAGGGAAGGAGGATGGGTACGGTACTGATGCTGCTCTAGTGTCCTCCCCATCACTCAGTTCTGTAGAAGACTGCTCAGGGACCTTTGCTGAGATTATGCTCAGTCATCTGTTGAGGCATATTTCCTTTGAGGACAGACTCTCAGCTACAGCACTGTCATCTCTAGCACTGCCAGTGTCCCCTTGAGCAAGGGGAATAATCCCATCCTCCTCAATGCCAGGGATGGAAAGTGCATGACACGTGTGGGTGAGTGTACTCCCTCAGGAGAATGGGAGCAGCATGCAGGAGAGGGAGATTTCATGTGCAGAGGAACACAGGAAAGGCAATATGGCTACTCAGAAAACCGTGCTATATTGGGGGGCCCAAAAAGGAATGGGGCTCTACTGCTGGAGCCTTCAGCAGAACCTAGAAGATCCATCACTTTTAGAAACTCACAACCCCTGCTCTTCCATAAGGAACAAAGCCTAGGTGGAAACTCTGACCCGAAATGTATAAAATTTCCTTTCTTCAAAGTGCTTTTATTCTCTTGGCATAGGGACAAATTGTGCCTTGAGGGCCAGATCTGCAAGTGGATTCATATGGAGAAATCTTTATGTGTTGGGAACATCATTCAAGTCAACAGGACGCTGTGAGGGCACAGAAGCTTGCCAGGTCCAAGCTGCAATTTGAAAAGTGTTTTGTGTTCCTTCAAGGTAAAGGCAGACTATAAACCACAGCAATAATTTTTTTAATAAGAAAACTATTGTGCTTGTGCTTTTATTAGCAAAATTCAAGAGAAGACCAAAACCAAAATAGCTTCTATACAATAATTTTTTTACCAAACAGGTGGAAGGAATTTTATCTTGTACTTTGAGCTACAGGGAAGAATAAATCTGGTGGATATCTTATCCGTAACACAGGTATAAGAAAGAGTACAAGTCCTAAGAGATCTAACCTAGTTGTATAGTAAAATTGAAGGCATTCTGGGCAGTGCAAGCTATGCTGTGTCTGTTCAAGGGACAAGATGACAAATTCTTTTTACAAAAAACCACCAAACCCTATAAACTGTTACTTAGTGATCTTGAAAGTACATTTAGGGAGACCTGGCTATGATATGTGAGAGCAATGCGGAACCATAAAGATACTGTTGTATTTATTACTTTTGTGTTTTCAATGCGCTGTTGTTGGCTACAACCTGACCTGATGGAATGAGCATAAATCTAGGAACCAGAAACTTCTTTGATTTTATTTTCTGTTCTATTTATTTGCTGTATCACCTTAAGTGACTGTCATGGTTTGAGCCTGGCACAGAGCCAGTGCCCCCATGAAAATGCCCTCACCCTGGTGTCTGCTGTGAGATGTGACCAGGAATAAGCAAAACAGGCTCCAGCTTAAACATAAAGAACACTTTATTACCTAAACTACAGGAAAATAGGGAAAAACTATAAGGAAAAGGAAAAAAAAAAATTGAAAACCTTACAAAAAAAACCACTTTCCTCCTCCCCACTACCTGAATTTCCCAATCCGATACATTCTCCCAAATCACCAACTGCCCAGCCTGGCACCACACTTTAGTATACTCAAACTTCAGTTCATCAAGAGGAGAGGAGTCCTTCTTGTTCCATAGGCTTCCCCTGGAAACACGCTGAAACCTCATGTGCTTCCATGTCACTTCGGCACCGCCCGGAAAGTCCTTTTGCCGCTTGTGACATCTTCCTTCCATGCCCAGTGCTCTCACCACCGTGCATGGACCAGAGCTGCTTTTAGGGCTGTCTTTTAAGGATGCCTTGTCTCACTCCAAAAAGGCACAGTCTCTGCTTTGGGACATCTGTCCCCCCCATATTTTTCCAACCCCCTGGGGCCGAGGGGTCCCCACGATGAACCCTCCTGGTTCTGAGGCACTGCCTCCCCCTAAGTGCAGTCTCTGTGTCACAGGAACAAACTGAGTCCACGGCCACAAGAAAAGTCCAGCCAAAAGGCCACTCCAAGCATCTCTCTCTTCACTCAGCCAGTCTTCTCTACATCCTTCAGGCCAGGTCCTTGTTTCATCTTATCTCTTATCTCCCTTCTTAGTCAGCTCCGAGGAGGATCAGCATTCTTGCAAGGCCCCAATCATGAAAGAAAGGGGTTAAAAATTTCAGTCTCTGCCTGTCTCAGAACGACGATACTCCCACACGCGCTGCTGCTGCGGCCGGCCGGGCTGCACCCTTCTCCCCCCTTTCTCCTCCTGGGCCGGCTGCTATCACATTCCGTCTCGCCGACTCTCCCTCCTGGGGGGGGGAAATGTCTGCCCGATGTCTCTTGGGGCTGCCCCTCCACCCTTCCATCCTTGAGGGCCTTCTCACCCCCATCTCTGTCCAGGCCCCGGGCCTACCGCATGGCTGCTCCTCCCCCGCCCAGCAGCAGCGGCTGGACAGGGGAGGGAGATCTGACCTCTTCTCCTCGACGTCCCAAGAGAGCCTCCCAGGGCCAGAGCTCTGCTTTTTAACCCCTGTGTATTCTCGGAGGTGTGTCCAAACCCCACTGGCTACACCAGGTGCCAGTCTCAAACTCAGAACATCCATTGGTTTGACAACAGCATCCCAGAATTCCCACTTCTTCCTGGTCAAACCACCACAGTGACTAAACCTATTTGACAGAGGCTTTATTTGTAGTTGCCTGTTTGATATGTGTAAAGGGTTTGCAGGTCAGTTGCATAAACCTTAAAGGCTCAAGAGTGAAGGTGTTCCTCACCTTCACAGAGCAGCACTAAGACTATCCTAGCAGTCTCCTCTCCAAGGGAAGGAAGTTTCTCTGGCCTGCAAAACAGACAACACAATTCACATTCAAAATAGATTCCGCCTTTGCCTTCCTATCCAATGTTATAAAATTGATCTAGATCTTGAATCAACTAATTTGGGTCCTTCCATTATGATTGCAATATAAAAGGGAGTTTCTTAGCTTTGCTTTTCATTCAAAGCATCATAGGGATCTTCTACCTAGTGGGAAGATAAAAAGGTTAAACAAGTCTAATAAAGGTTAAATGTTATTTTGTTAGATGTCTGTCTCCAAGAGAAGTCCAGCTTTTCCCTTGCAAGCCCATATTTCCCTGTGAAATGCTTCCTCCCATTATATATTTATTGCAAAACAGATGCTGGTTGTTGACATCAGTGAAAGCAGGACTGACCCTAAGAGAGTTGCCTATTTTTACTACACACTGTAAGTTCATCCCTCACTGGAACAAGAGGCACCAGATGGGTGGTAGTGGTTTGGACGGAATGTGTACCCCACAGTCTTTTCTTTTTTTTTTTTCTTCCTCTTTTCTGTTTTCTTTTTTCTTTTTCTTCTTTCTTTTTTCTTTTCTTTTTTAATTTCTTTTTTTTTTTGTCGCCTGCTCTTGATTTTTCAAGAAGTATGTTAAAATAACTACAATTCAAGTAGGCATATTGTATATAAAATGAATGACAGCTCCTAGCGCCACCAAGAAAATAAAACCCTTTGTTTATTTAAGATTTTTAAAAATACATTTGGGAGTAGAAGTCACAGAGTTATAAATGAGCTCCCCAACCACCACAAAAAAAAAAATTATAATAAAAATAATGGCACCATATTCCCTGATAAATCTGTGCCAGAAAAACTCTTGGGGATCAAGTTTTTGTCAGTCCCCAGCTTTTACCAATTTAAATTCTTGGCAGCATATTAAAACAAAATGTAGAAGGTATTTGAGACTGCAATCCCTCAGGTACTAAATCTAGTGTTTCCTGGCACTAGATGAATGTTACTGGAGTTAAAACCTAGCACCATAGCACCAGATCTCCATAGCTGTTCATATTTATACTTAACAGACAAATATGTCATTCTTTCAGTATCCCTTTACACTGCCAATTTTTTCTCACATTTTTTTCTCTGATAAAAACAAAGGTAAGAAAGTTTGATGCAGTGACTGACATCATGCTATTTTCATTTGCTTTTCAAATGTCTAGGCCACACCTTTTCCAACCTGAACATGTTGTGTTACACTACTTTCTAATTACCTACTAGGTAACAAAAACAGAAGTAGGAGCGCATTATCTGCCAGCTATATGCACATCCTGAACACACCAGCTCAAGTTTCTCACTCTGCATAGGTGAAAACAGAATGTTTTTCAGGCTCTTGCCCTGAACCTTCTGATCAGTCCACACTGCCTTCTGTCACAGTACACAGTAAGGCTGTACTGTGGCTGAATTAGTCAGCTGTTCTCCTCCTAAACTCAAACACCACATGGAATTTGCTTTCTGATAACACTGTTCTTATTTTCTCCTTCTGTTATGCTATTCTCTGTCACCCAAGATGGGGGATTTAAAAATCCAAGTCTAAATTCAGAGGCACTCCCAAGGCTGAGACCTCCCTAGAGAGAGACCAATGCTTTCTACTCACTCTGCTCCGCAGGGGTGTCACTGAGAGTACAGTCACATCGAAGATTATTTTGAAGACTAAATAGATAGCCCAACCTGTGCCATGGAAATTATTCCAAGTATTACAGCTGATTTCAGGGCAGATCCATAATGCCCTGTCTAAAGACTTTGGTTTATTTCCAAATGAACATCTTTACCTTAGTGTAAGCAGCACCTACCATACACAGTCTTTCGTACTATCTGATCAGATTACATTATTCATTCTTTTCATACTAATTCATAGAAGCCACCTTTCTTAATTCTCTTTTTCTTCCCCCATATATTTCTGAATCTTCAAGGGCATAAAGAAGTGCTTCCGCTGTAAATCAAGCAAGTGAAATATTCAATTCTCAATGTTCAGTCACTGCTCTCACCTTCCGACCTTTCTATTTAAAATTGAACTACCACAAATGGCTGAAAAATTAATATAAAATGCCCTGTTATTTGTAAAACCAGATATTGCACATATCCATGCTGTGCCTGCTGAAGAACTGATTCAGCTCCATTGACTTTGCTACCCAAAAACCCCAAAACAACAAGCTTAGGAGCAGATAAAATAGCTGAAGTAATTTCTACTATGAAGATATTAAGTCAGCCATTTATATGCTTGCTTCATTCATGCATCCTGATCTCTTTTTCAAAACTATGGAACTGCCTAGAATATAAATCTAGATGGCAAGTGACCCAGAGAGCATCCTAAGTCCCTTCTGTAAAAAAATAGTTTTCTCTACTGCTTGCATTTCCAGGACTCAGTAAGAGCATTGATCTGCTGAAACCTTCAACAGGGAGGAAAACAGAAGCGCAGGTTTCTAAAGGATGACACCTTTTCTTTCAAAGGGATACCTCTGGAGCCACAGAGGGGCTTTCTCCTTGCCTCTCAAGACAGAATTTGGGCCTTTGCAATCTGTTCAACTTCTGTCAGTTTTGCTGTCTGCCTCAATAGCTGCCCTTGCAATATAAAAGAGAGAAGAGGCATGCATGAATCTGGCCCAGGAGGGAATAAGGTGGGAAGAAAGGCTGGGTAAGAGTGGATGGTTATGTATTTACTATATTATACTCAGCTTTATATTGATTTCACCTATTTGGTGGACGAAACACGAACTTAATAATGAGATCCTGCTTAAGCCATGTGCTCGCTTCCCCATTAATTGACTCTCACATATTGATTAAGATGTTGACGTATCCCAGCATTGTTCAGTGGTAATGCAGCTGAGAATGGGCCTTCTCTCCCTGCATTCTCAGCACTCTCTGTACTGCTGTCACCACACTCCCTTTAATGGATAAAGCTGTCATCCTAAAGCTAGAATGTCTTGCAGGCACAAAGACGAAATTAACTGTTCAATAATTTATGGGACATGGAAAAAACTTTACCCAACAACTTCAATTGATTACTGTAAGTGTTTTGACTGCACTTGCCTGCTTTGCATAAAGTCAGCTACTTTGCAGAGCCGGATTACCATTTACAGTAGTTTCTTGGCCCTCTTCACATTACAAGATTTTGAAGAACTTTGGCTTGTTTCAAGGGAATTTCCTGTGCTATACAGACCTGACATTTTTTCTCTTCACTGTAGATTCATGAGAAAAATCAAGATTTTCAATGAAAGGTAGCTGGTGAGGAAGGAGAGTTTAAACTCAAATGACTTAGATTGGTTTGAGGCTGTGTTTTTCCAACTCAAGTATCAAAAATACAGGCAATCAGTAGACCATCACAAGCAAGAAAACCTTTTGCTCCTCAGATAAGTTCAAACCAAGAGTTTTTATATATCTTGTTGTTTCAGAACCCCTGAAGTGAGCTGATGGACACAGTCCAGCTTCTGGAGATAAGAGCTCACATAAGCAGAACACAACAATTTTAGCAAGAAGGCCTATGCAGCAAATTATGTCCCTTCTCAGAATTATATATGTTGTCTTTTTGCTGGAGAAGCTGACAGTATATTAATCAGTGGCAACAAGAATTTAATTCTCCAGTGATTCTAGTTCCTTTCGTTATTGCCAGAGTCTTTAAAAACAAATGCTCTTCCCCATCTGGCAGCCTATTGGTAAAATGATTTTTTTTTTTTTTTTTGGTAGCTGACATCTTCAATTTAATTTTCTTTTTTTTTCAGTGAATTTGGTGTTCAAGAAATACAACACATGTAATGGTTGGCTAAAGTCAGGAATAGCAGAAAAAAAGATGGTGGACCACCTTCTGAGGTAATTTTCCTAGCATGTTTCCATTCTGTCTTATGATATCTCTCGCTGTATTCACAGTGACATTATGTTTCCATGGTGGATTATAGATTTACTATTAGGAAAACACCTTTCTGTTTTGGAAGGAATTAAACATGACAATCAATCCAAAGGACACACATTCATCAGGACCTTAATAGGAAGAAGAGTCTGCCATCTTCTAGAAGTGACAGTGAATGATAAGCATATACTTATCCAGAGATGTTCAGTTTTGGGCAGCTATAGAACTGTCAAATTTTCCTGATTCAAGCCTAAGTGGCTAAAATATTCTTAATTAATAAAGGTGAAATTACATTGATCTTCCTATTTATCCAAAGTGCAGCTTTCCAATGGAACTTTAAGATCAGCTAGGTTGTGCTGAACTTACTATAATGATGGTGCAAGGATTGTATCTGTTGCATTAATTTGGGCTGGTAAGATCAGATATTAGCATATCAAAACCTGGAATTTCTAATGGGTATTGGATCCAAAGGAGTAGGAAAATGTCTTTTATGTTAGATGTTGCAAGTTCTTGACTTGCTGCTCTCACAAAAGAGCAGCTAGCCACAGACTGCACTGAAGTGACATTTTGGAAGACATGAGAAAATTTAGATTTCCTATCAGAAAAGAAGAATCAGTTTTTAGGTTTTTTTTATTGGTCAGAATACAAAGATTTAACACATAGTTATCTAGGGCCACATCTAGAAAAAAAGGGCACATAGTATATGCAATATGAAAAGAAAATCAAACCAGAACTTAGCAAATAATGAAACCATATCCAGTTGTGTTTATTTGCTTTTCTCATTTCAAGGTGTTAATCCTGTGTTACTGAGAACATTCCTAGAATATTTCCCAGATGGAGACGCAAATGCACCAGTATTTCCTGCCTCTATGTACTTTCCATTTGCTCTCCTTTGAGAGGTTCTTTTTAAACCGTCCCTCCAAGTGACAGGATGTGTTGATTTCCAGTTTATTGTAGGGCTTGGTAGTTCAGCAGCAGCCGTTAGAATTCTCAGTAGTCTTTGCTGTTTGCTGCAGAGCCTGTTCAAAGTCCAAGCCTCTGGAAGGATCCCCAGGAGGACTACAGCTGGGCCTGTTTGGATATCAAAGTCCAAATTAAAAATTTATGCCAGTGTTTGAAAAATATCTGACCAAAATCTTGGTATGGATTAAATCTCACTTGCCATGCAAGCTTATCCAGCTGGGGTTTGAGGATTTATTTTTAAAGTGAAGAGAGGACCAAATAGCTGCATAAACTGATTTGGGTCAGATGTTTTTTAGCTGAACTATCACTGGTAATGAAACTTTCTAGACATCACATGGAGGCTAAATGAGCCCTTCCTTCCTTCCTTCCTTCCTTCCTTCCTTCCTTCCTTCCTTCCTTCCTTCCTTCCTTCCTTCCTTCCTTCCTTCCTTCCTTCCTTCCTTCCTTCCTTCCTTCCTTCCTTCCTTCCTTCCTTCCTTCCTTCCTTCCTTCCTTCCTTCCTTCCTTCCTTCCTTCCGCCACTTCCTTCCGCCACTTCCTTCCGCCACTTCCTTCCGCCACTTCCTTCCGCCACTTCCTTCCTTCCTTCCGCCACTTCCTTCCTTCCTTCCTTCCGCCACTTCCTTCCTTCCTTCCTTCCTTCCTTCCTTCCTTCCTTCCTTCCGCCACTTCCTTCCTTCCTTCCGCCACTTCCTTCCGCCACTTCCTTCCGCCACTTCCTTCCGCCACTTCCTTCCTTCCGCCACTTCCTTCCGCCACTTCCTTCCTTCCTTCCTTCCTTCCTTCCTTCCTTCCTTCCTTCCTTCCTTCCTTCCTTCCTTCCTTCCTTCCTTCCTTCCTTCCTTCCTTCCTTCCGCCACTTCCTTCCTTCCTTCCTTCCTTCCTTCCTTCCTTCCTTCCTTCCTTCCTTCCTTCCTTCCTTCCTTCCTTCCTTCCTTCCTTCCTTCCTTCCTTCCTTCCGCCACTTCCTTCCTTCCGCCACTTCCTTCCTTCCGCCACTTCCTTCCTTCCTTCCTTCCTTCCTTCCTTCCTTCCTTCCTTCCTTCCTTCCTTCCTTCCTTCCTTCCTTCCTTCCTTCCTTCCTTCCTTCCTTCCTTCCTTCCTTCCTTCCTTCCGCCACTTCCTTCCTTCCTTCCGCCACTTCCTTCCTTCCTTCCTTCCGCCACTTCCTTCCTTCCTTCCTTCCGCCACTTCCTTCCTTCCTTCCTTCCTTCCTTCCTTCCTTCCTTCCTTCCGCCACTTCCTTCCTTCCGCCACTTCCTTCCTTCCTTCCGCCACTTCCTTCCTTCCTTCCTTCCGCCACTTCCTTCCTTCCTTCCTTCCGCCACTTCCTTCCTTCCTTCCTTCCGCCACTTCCTTCCTTCCTTCCGCCACTTCCTTCCGCCACTTCCTTCCGCCACTTCCTTCCGCCACTTCCTTCCGCCACTTCCTTCCGCCACTTCCTTCCGCCACTTCCTTCCTTCCGCCACTTCCGCCACTTCCGCCACTTCCTTCCACCACTTCCTTCCTTCCGCCACTTCCTTCCTTCCGCCCCTTCCTTCCTTCCTTCCTTCCTTCCTTCCTTCCTTCCTTCCTTCCTTCCTTCCTTCCTTCCTTCCTTCCTTCCTTCCTTCCTTCCTTCCTTCCGCCACTTCCTTCCTTCCTTCCTTCCTTCCTTCCTTCCTTCCTTCCTTCCTTCCTTCCTTCCTTCCTTCCTTCCTTCCTTCCGCCACTTCCTTCCTTCCTTCCGCCACTTCCTTCCTTCCGCCACTTCCTTCCTTCCGCCACTTCCTTCCTTCCGCCACTTCCTTCCGCCACTTCCTTCCGCCACTTCCTTCCTTCCTTCCGCCACTTCCTTCCGCCACTTCCTTCCTTCCTTCCTTCCGCCACTTCCTTCCTTCCTTCCTTCCGCCACTTCCTTCCTTCCTTCCTTCCTTCCTTCCTTCCTTCCTTCCTTCCTTCCTTCCTTCCTTCCTTCCTTCCTTCCTTCCTTCCTTCCTTCCTTCCTTCCTTCCTTCCTTCCTTCCTTCCTTCCTTCCTTCCTTCCTTCCGCCACTTCCTTCCGCCACTTCCTTCCTTCCGCCACTTCCTTCCTTCCGCCACTTCCTTCCTTCCGCCACTTCCTTCCTTCCTTCCTTCCTTCCTTCCTTCCTTCCTTCCTTCCTTCCTTCCGCCACTTCCTTCCTTCCTTCCTTCCGCCACTTCCTTCCTTCCTTCCTTCCTTCCTTCCTTCCTTCCTTCCTTCCTTCCTTCCTTCCTTCCTTCCTTCCTTCCTTCCTTCCTTCCTTCCTTCCTTCCGCCACTTCCTTCCGCCACTTCCTTCCTTCCGCCACTTCCTTCCTTCCTTCCTTCCGCCACTTCCTTCCTTCCGCCACTTCCTTCCTTCCGCCACTTCCTTCCTTCCTTCCTTCCGCCACTTCCTTCCTTCCTTCCTTCCTTCCTTCCTTCCTTCCTTCCTTCCTTCCTTCCTTCCTTCCTTCCTTCCTTCCTTCCTTCCTTCCTTCCTTCCTTCCTTCCTTCCTTCCTTCCTTCCTTCCTTCCTTCCTTCCGCCACTTCCTTCCGCCACTTCCTTCCGCCACTTCCTTCCGCCACTTCCTTCCTTCCGCCACTTCCTTCCTTCCTTCCTTCCGCCACTTCCTTCCTTCCTTCCTTCCGCCACTTCCTTCCTTCCGCCACTTCCTTCCTTCCGCCACTTCCTTCCTTCCTTCCGCCACTTCCTTCCTTCCTTCCGCCACTTCCTTCCGCCACTTCCTTCCTTCCGCCACTTCCTTCCGCCACTTCCTTCCTTCCTTCCTTCCTTCCTTCCTTCCTTCCTTCCTTCCTTCCTTCCTTCCGCCACTTCCTTCCTTCCGCCACTTCCTTCCTTCCTTCCGCCACTTCCTTCCTTCCTTCCTTCCGCCACTTCCTTCCTTCCTTCCTTCCGCCACTTCCTTCCTTCCTTCCTTCCGCCACTTCCTTCCTTCCTTCCGCCACTTCCTTCCGCCACTTCCTTCCGCCACTTCCTTCCGCCACTTCCTTCCGCCACTTCCTTCCGCCACTTCCTTCCGCCACTTCCTTCCTTCCGCCACTTCCGCCACTTCCGCCACTTCCTTCCACCACTTCCTTCCTTCCGCCACTTCCTTCCTTCCGCCCCTTCCTTCCTTCCTTCCTTCCTTCCTTCCTTCCTTCCTTCCTTCCTTCCTTCCTTCCTTCCTTCCTTCCTTCCTTCCTTCCTTCCTTCCGCCACTTCCTTCCTTCCGCCACTTCCTTCCTTCCTTCCGCCACTTCCTTCCTTCCGCCACTTCCTTCCTTCCGCCACTTCCTTCCTTCCGCCACTTCCTTCCTTCCGCCACTTCCTTCCGCCACTTCCTTCCTTCCTTCCGCCACTTCCTTCCGCCACTTCCTTCCTTCCTTCCGCCACTTCCTTCCTTCCGCCACTTCCTTCCGCCACTTCCTTCCGCCACTTCCTTCCTTCCTTCCGCCACTTCCTTCCGCCACTTCCTTCCTTCCTTCCTTCCGCCACTTCCTTCCTTCCTTCCTTCCGCCACTTCCTTCCTTCCTTCCTTCCGCCACTTCCTTCCTTCCTTCCTTCCTTCCTTCCTTCCGCCACTTCCTTCCTTCCTTCCTTCCGCCACTTCCTTCCTTCCTTCCTTCCGCCACTTCCTTCCTTCCTTCCTTCCTTCCTTCCTTCCTTCCTTCCTTCCTTCCTTCCTTCCTTCCTTCCTTCCTTCCGCCACTTCCTTCCGCCACTTCCTTCCGCCACTTCCTTCCTTCCGCCACTTCCTTCCTTCCGCCACTTCCTTCCTTCCGCCACTTCCTTCCTTCCTTCCTTCCTTCCTTCCTTCCTTCCTTCCTTCCGCCACTTCCTTCCTTCCTTCCTTCCGCCACTTCCTTCCTTCCTTCCTTCCTTCCTTCCTTCCTTCCTTCCTTCCTTCCTTCCTTCCTTCCTTCCTTCCTTCCTTCCTTCCTTCCTTCCTTCCTTCCTTCCTTCCTTCCTTCCTTCCTTCCTTCCTTCCTTCCTTCCGCCACTTCCTTCCTTCCGCCACTTCCTTCCTTCCTTCCTTCCGCCACTTCCTTCCTTCCGCCACTTCCTTCCTTCCGCCACTTCCTTCCTTCCTTCCTTCCGCCACTTCCTTCCTTCCTTCCTTCCTTCCTTCCTTCCTTCCTTCCTTCCTTCCTTCCTTCCTTCCTTCCTTCCTTCCTTCCTTCCTTCCTTCCTTCCTTCCTTCCTTCCTTCCTTCCTTCCTTCCTTCCTTCCTTCCTTCCGCCACTTCCTTCCTTCCGCCACTTCCTTCCTTCCTTCCTTCCGCCACTTCCTTCCTTCCTTCCTTCCGCCACTTCCTTCCTTCCGCCACTTCCTTCCTTCCGCCACTTCCTTCCTTCCTTCCGCCACTTCCTTCCTTCCTTCCGCCACTTCCTTCCGCCACTTCCTTCCTTCCGCCACTTCCTTCCGCCACTTCCTTCCTTCCTTCCTTCCTTCCTTCCTTCCTTCCTTCCTTCCTTCCTTCCTTCCTTCCTTCCTTCCTTCCTTCCTTCCTTCCTTCCTTCCTTCCTTCCTTCCTTCCTTCCTTCCTTCCTTCCTTCCTTCCTTCCTTCCTTCCTTCCTTCCTTCCTTCCTTCCTTCCGCCACTTCCTTCCTTCCTTCCTTCCTTCCTTCCTTCCTTCCTTCCTTCCTTCCTTCCTTCCTTCCTTCCTTCCTTCCGCCACTTCCTTCCTTCCTTCCGCCACTTCCTTCCTTCCTTCCTTCCTTCCTTCCTTCCTTCCTTCCTTCCTTCCTTCCTTCCTTCCTTCCTTCCTTCCTTCCTTCCTTCCTTCCTTCCTTCCTTCCTTCCTTCCTTCCTTCCTTCCTTCCTTCCTTCCTTCCGCCACTTCCTTCCTTCCTTCCGCCACTTCCTTCCTTCCTTCCGCCACTTCCTTCCTTCCTTCCGCCACTTCCTTCCTTCCTTCCTTCCTTCCGCCACTTCCTTCCTTCCGCCACTTCCTTCCTTCCTTCCTTCCTTCCGCCACTTCCTTCCTTCCTTCCTTCCTTCCTTCCTTCCTTCCTTCCTTCCTTCCTTCCTTCCTTCCTTCCTTCCTTCCTTCCTTCCTTCCTTCCTTCGCCACTTCCTTCCTTCCTTCCTTCCTTCCTTCCTTCCTTCCGCCACTTCCTTCCTTCCTTCCGCCACTTCCTTCCTTCCTTCCTTCCTTCCTTCCTTCCTTCCTTCCTTCCTTCCTTCCTTCCTTCCTTCCTTCCTTCCTTCCGCCACTTCCTTCCGCCACTTCCTTCCGCCACTTCCTTCCTTCCGCCACTTCCTTCCTTCCGCCACTTCCTTCCTTCCTTCCTTCCTTCCTTCCTTCCTTCCTTCCTTCCTTCCTTCCTTCCTTCCTTCCTTCCTTCCGCCACTTCCTTCCTTCCTTCCTTCCGCCACTTCCTTCCTTCCGCCACTTCCTTCCTTCCTTCCTTCCTTCCTTCCTTCCTTCCTTCCTTCCTTCCTTCCTTCCTTCCTTCCTTCCGCCACTTCCTTCCTTCCTTCCTTCCTTCCTTCCTTCCTTCCGCCACTTCCTTCCTTCCGCCACTTCCTTCCTTCCTTCCTTCCTTCCTTCCGCCACTTCCTTCCTTCCTTCCTTCCGCCACTTCCTTCCTTCCTTCCGCCACTTCCTTCCTTCCTTCCTTCCTTCCTTCCTTCCTTCCTTCCTTCCTTCCTTCCTTCCTTCCTTCCTTCCTTCCTTCCTTCCTTCCTTCCTTCCTTCCTTCCTTCCTTCCTTCCTTCCTTCCTTCCGCCACTTCCTTCCTTCCGCCACTTCCTTCCTTTCGCCACTTCCTTCCTTCCTTCCTTCCGCCACTTCCTTCCTTCCTTCCTTCCTTCCTTCCTTCCTTCCTTCCTTCCTTCCTTCCTTCCTTCCTTCCTTCCTTCCTTCCTTCCTTCCTTCCTTCCTTCCTTCCTTCCTTCCTTCCTTCCTTCCTTCCGCCACTTCCTTCCGCCACTTCCTTCCTTCCTTCCTTCCGCCACTTCCTTCCTTCCTTCCTTCCGCCACTTCCTTCCTTCCTTCCTTCCGCCACTTCCTTCCTTCCGCCACTTCCTTCCTTCCGCCACTTCCTTCCTTCCTTCCTTCCTTCCTTCCTTCCTTCCTTCCTTCCTTCCTTCCTTCCTTCCTTCCTTCCTTCCTTCCTTCCTTCCTTCCTTCCTTCCTTCCTTCCTTCCTTCCTTCCTTCCTTCCTTCCTTCCTTCCTTCCTTCCTTCCGCCACTTCCTTCCTTCCTTCCGCCACTTCCTTCCTTCCTTCCGCCACTTCCTTCCTTCCTTCCGCCACTTCCTTCCTTCCTTCCGCCACTTCCTTCCTTCCTTCCTTCCTTCCTTCCTTCCTTCCTTCCTTCCTTCCTTCCTTCCGCCACTTCCTTCCTTCCTTCCTTCCTTCCGCCACTTCCTTCCTTCCTTCCTTCCTTCCTTCCTTCCTTCCTTCCTTCCTTCCTTCCTTCCTTCCTTCCTTCCTTCCTTCCTTCCTTCCTTCCTTCCTTCCTTCCTTCCTTCCTTCCTTCCTTCCTTCCTTCCTTCCTTCCTTCCTTCCGCCACTTCCTTCCTTCCTTCCGCCACTTCCTTCCTTCCTTCCTTCCGCCACTTCCTTCCTTCCGCCACTTCCGCCACTTCCGCCACTTCCTTCCTTCCGCCACTTCCTTCCTTCCTTCCTTCCGCCACTTCCTTCCTTCCTTCCTTCCGCCACTTCCTTCCTTCCTTCCTTCCTTCCGCCACTTCCTTCCGCCACTTCCTTCCGCCACTTCCTTCCGCCACTTCCTTCCTTCCTTCCTTCCTTCCGCCACTTCCTTCCTTCCTTCCTTCCTTCCTTCCTTCCTTCCGCCACTTCCTTCCTTCCTTCCGCCACTTCCTTCCGCCACTTCCTTCCTTCCGCCACTTCCTTCCTTCCGCCACTTCCTTCCGCCACTTCCTTCCTTCCTTCCTTCCGCCACTTCCTTCCTTCCTTCCTTCCGCCACTTCCTTCCTTCTTTCCGCCACTTCCTTCCTTCCGCCACTTCCTTCCGCCACTTCCTTCCGCCACTTCCTTCCTTCCTTCCGCCACTTCCTTCCGCCACTTCCTTCCGCCACTTCCTTCCTTCCGCCACTTCCTTCCTTCCTTCCGCCACTTCCTTCCTTCCTTCCGCCACTTCCTTCCTTCCGCCACTTCCTTCCTTCCGCCACTTCCTTCCGCCACTTCCTTTCTTCCTCCACTTCCTTCCTTCCTTCCGCCACTTCCTTCCTTTTTCCCTCCCTCTGTTTCATTGTTTCCTCATTTCCTTCCTTCCACCATTCCTCCCATCCCAGAATGTAAATTCAAGCTAGGTGATCAAAAATATGTTGCTGGAGCAATTTCTTTGGCCCTGCAGTTCAGAGATGAACTGAAAGCAGACAAGAGCTTGCTCAGACACCATTTAGTAATGACTCCTGATTTCAGGGATACAGGGCAATGCTTAGCTAAAGTGGTTGAGAAATCTAAAGTTGCTGTAAAAGCACAACCACTGTACATTTTGATAATTCACTTCCTTGCATCTTCTTGCAATACATTGTTTAGTGTCACTCATGTATTTGCTGATTGTTTTTTTGCTATAAGGCTATAGGTTAAGGCAGGGGACACACACCTGTGTGTTTGTCAGACCATACTCTGTTGATTTTTTTTCCTGCAGGAAGCACACCTCTGAATTAATCCAATTATTTCACAGAGTCTTGGGTAAAAAATAAAATGTCTAAATTATCCCAGTTAAATCCACATGGCAATAGTGAATCAGCAGAATTAGTCTGGTTTGCATCTTTTCTTTAGAAGAGATCCCAAAAGTTTTTAGAGATTATCTCATTCACCCCAAAATCCCATATGGAAACAGAACTCCCCAGACTTGGTCCTTCTCCATAAGATGTCTTTGTACTCTTCACATGAATACCTTTTACTTGTTTTGATTATACTTCCCACTAAATATGTTTGCCACTCCCTGGTTCCTGTGGTGGAAAAGAGAGCAATTGATTGCTATCCACCTCCTCCTCAGTGTCACCATGATTTTACAGAAAGAAGGGATTCCAGCCTGCCTGAGAATAGTATTTGCAGGCCGAGTGTGGGGTTCAGACTAGACAAGCAGATACATCTGCCCTGCGGCTATGTCTAGAAACACCAATCACTGTGCCTTACAGAGTGAGAATAGAATCCAGCCCAAGAAACCTGCACCCCCTTCTGTGTAGCCTTTGCCAAGCACATGGAGGGTTTGTTGTTCCCCAAGACATGCTTGCCCAACTCCTGTTGGGCAGGAGAGCATGAGAGCAGGGAAGTGCCACCACACTGGGGGTCTGCAGGGCATTCTGGCCTCCAGCAAGGCACCTTGGAGCATTTCACCCAGGGCAATGGAAGTTACTATTCCCCAGAGGAAGAGAGCAGGAAAACCCACCAGAAACATATGCAAGGAACAAACAGGAACTCAAAGTCTGAGGCCCCTCAACAGTAATGTTGTTCACAAGAGCACAGAAGAGTCTCCAACCTCAGTCCTTAGAGGGGTGGACCAGAGAGCAGGATCACTACCACCTGCTCCCACCTGTGTCTGCCAAACCAAACCTCCTGTGACCAGCTGGTGCTGAGCACCCCTGCCCAGCCTCCAGCTGCCCTTACAAGTGTTGTCTGGAGTAGCAAACAAGCACCCAGGCAGCTCCCTGCACAGGACATGTATGCACTGCTGCACATGGGCTCTGATGTCACTCAGAGCACCCCTTGCCATGCTGGTGAACCCCAACACACTCTGGTGGTTGGCCTGTTAGCTGAGGGTTAAAAAAGCAAAACGAGGGATGGGTTGACATGTGGTCAAGTGTTGTAGTGTGTGGTTTGAGTTTTTTGTATTACTCCCCCATTTTATGTATTGTATTCCCCCTTTTATATGAAATGGTTCTGCCCTTCCCAGTTTTCCCGCCACAGCTCTCCTGCCAGTTTTGTTTCCATAGCAACACCTGCCCCTGGTATTGTCAGTTAGTTATGTTATGTAATTCCTCCTCCCCTATCCCTCCTTATATGTAAACTTTTTCTCCTCCCTGGGCCCAGTCAATCACCCCTCACTCCTCCTAGCTTTCGAGAACCTTCTTCTCTCTGGGGTTTGTGGTTGGCTGTGGTCCCGGGGCCCCTCCTTTACTTTGTATTTATTGGATATTGTTGTATGCCCGTTATGTTAAGTTCCTCCCAATACCTCACCTTATTGGTCAGCTGTGGATCCCTCCTTTATCCACCTCCTGTCTTTAAAACCCTGTTCCTCCTTTCCCTTCTTGCCATTTGCTGGGGACCCTTCCACCGGTTGGAGCTTCTGTGCTACAATAAACCGACCTTCACCCCCAGCAAGTGTCCGGCTCCTTACTTGTCCCGTCCACGCCGCGTATTCCAGCCCACCATCCAGCCCAGCCCAAGGCCAAGACGCCAAGGGGGGCTGGCCTCCGATGCAGCTGAGGTGTCGGCCACTTGACCACAGCTAGCCGGACTCCACTCAGGTGGCCAAATACACTCGGCCGCAGTCAAGAACCCAGAGGTTTGCTGTCAGCCTTGTGGCTTCTGTGGAAGTTTTTCAATTATTACTATTAATTTTTTTACATAAGACAGGAAGTACTGTGTGTCTTCTCTTCCTGACCAGGCTCTCTAACAAGCACACAGACCGAGATGGCCAGCACACCAAGTCTGGTGGCCCAAACCTGTGTGACAGAGAGGGTTCATAGCCCTCAGTTTGTGTGCTCTACTCCTGCAGACACGTAAGGATCATGCCCCTGGGAAACGCTCTTTGTCTCTCACATGCCTCTGAGGGCTAGACCAGAACACAGACAATGTTTATGCTCCCTGTCTTTCCCTGTAGTCTGTCCCTGGGCCCCGGCTATGCTTGGTGGATGCAGAGGGTTTGCAGCTGGCTCATGCAGGGTGGGTTGTCTCCTCTCCATGCCCTCCAGCAGACCTGTCCCCAGCCCCAGCCAGCCCCCACGAGTGAGAGATATGTGGTGGAAAGCCATCTCTTTGCTCTCTTGCAGGCCTCTGATGAACTGAAGGGGGTCTAACACACAAGGTGTGGGGGCTTTCCTTGTACACGGTGACTATGTTATGGCTTTCTTGAGCCGGCTCCCAGTGAGAAGCGATAGACAGCTTTTAAATGTTTTATCTTGTTTTTTGGCTTCCCAGGAGGGCAGACAGACTCTGGAGAGTAGTTAAAGTGTGAGCTGGCTTCCAGGACTTTCTGCTAACTACAAGTCTCTCCCTGTGAAGCCAATCAAAACTTGCTTGCACTTCACAAGATAAAGAGATTTCTTCACATGACAGTAATAAAATATTTTGTCACTTTATAGCATGTATCTCGCCTCTCTGGACCTCCAAACCTTGGGGAAGGGGTTTATTCCTGTAATTTCTTTTCTTTCTTGTTTGCACTTTTTTACAGAGTGGTGCACTTGAGGGGCCCATGCCTGGTGCATGTTTGAGTAAATTGTTAGTTTCTATAGGGAGAGGCAGGGTTCTGGGACACAAGCCTAGTGGGGTCATTGCATAAATAATTTTTATAGGTTTATAAGAACACAGAGCAAGGCAGATGATAAAGATATTACAGAGGTGATGGAGGAAAAACTGAGTACTTGAAGCACTGATGTTCATCTTGCATTTGGTTGAACCGGGAGCAGTTGTTCCTGGAGGAGCATTTTTGAAGCAATGACTGCTCTGAGGAGAAAAGGGAATCATTCACTCTCACACCACCATAGCTGAATGGTAAGAAATACATTAAAAATATATAAATTTTTAAGTTCCCAGGCAGGGAGAAGAAGTTGTTTTTCTGCAGCAGCTGGTACAGAGTAGCCTACAGGCATCAACAAGAGATACAGATGTTACAAACTCGCATGAACTACATCTTTCCTAAGATTGTCTTGTGTGGCATTGTTAGGACCCCTGGGCCAGTAGAGCAATGTCTTTTTTACAGGAATTTGACTCAGCAGGAGAATGATGGCCACTGTGGACAGGACTAGTGGGGCCATCTGTGTGTCTCCCCAAACGGATTGTTTGATCCCTGCATTGCAAAGACTCCTTGTCATCAGAAGGTCATGGCTTCAGCCCTGCAGTGTGGCTGGCGGAGAAATGTGAGTCCTGCCTACATCCCCAGCAGAGCCCAGAAATGAACACTGCCATTTCTCTTCTTCTCTGAAGAAAGGTACATACTTCCACAGTTATTGCAGACTTCCTTATTTATGCTTTCTTGCTCAAGCCCAGCGGAAGTCAGTTCTGAAGTTCCCCTTGGCACCTTAGGCTCCATAGCTTACTTCTCCTCATCACCCAGCAGTCATGACACTGCAGTCTGCTACAGATGGAAAGACAGAGTCACAACGTGAGTCTTTATATGTCCTACTGCATGTAATATATATGTCTTTATATGTATCAGAGTGGACATGAGGGGAGAACCAATGCTTTCCAGCTTAAAAGAGGGCAGGTAATTAAAACTGGGCACTAGCAAGAATAAGCTTATGAGGAAAAGAATGTAGAATATTTCTTACTGAAAAAACTTATGGCAATGAAAAGTAGGTTGAATTTTCATTGGGAGGAAGTTCTGTCCTCGTTGAATTTCCTCAGGATAGTTCTGCTCACCTTTCAGCATATCTTGGGATTTGAGAATGCAGAGAACTTTTAATTATAAGACTTGAGATCTCTCCCAACATTTTTATTATTCTTCCTGGTCTTCTAGTGTCACTCATAATTTTGCCTTTTGTGAGCACAATTTTGTGAAGCTTTACAGGAAAACCTAGAGTAGTCTATCCTCCACTAGAAGTCTGTCTTCTTTCCCCACTTCACTGTATTTGGATGGAAGCCAGACTGGGTTGCATTAGTAATCAAAGATCTTAAATTGAGCAATTAATCAAAAACATGCTGGGATATCCATGTATTGCAACCTTCTCAAAACTACCATTTCATTCTGTTCTGCCCTGTCTTACAATTCTTGAGAGAGACAAGTACTGCTCAGGAAAGGGCTTGGGAAGGAGTGTAAGGCAGTCTTTCCTTGAGTTTCCTAGCTTCTTGTCGTAGCAATTTCCAAAAATGCATATTCATTCTGCTTCCTCAGGCTTCCCAGGGTTTTTTTGGAAGTAGTAGATACTGTTTCTAAACCAGGGGTATACAAAGGAAAGATGAATCTTTTCTAGTGAGAGAGGATGCACAATTCTGAATCATTTGTTTTGA
Organism: Zonotrichia albicollis; assembly: GCF_047830755.1. Lineage (NCBI taxonomy): Eukaryota > Metazoa > Chordata > Aves > Passeriformes > Passerellidae > Zonotrichia > Zonotrichia albicollis. The sequence goes on from NC_133860.1 coordinate 50,387,892, forward strand.
GATGAAGAAACAAATGAAAGAGTTGAATATAAGAAAGAAAGTGTGCATGATAGAGTAGATTATAGCAGTGCCCTATGCAATCTAATACAGATCTGAACACAAGGGCAGGCCACAGGAGAGAAATTATTTGGGCAAATACGGTAGGACCCAGAGTTGCAGCCACTTTTTTCACCCTTATCAACTTATCCAATTGCCCTCCACCCGTCCAGTAGCTATTTCTGTTCTCTTACTCCATGAGAGCAGTGGCAAATCTTTTCTGGCATTGGAGTATGACAGGCAGGAGCTCTTAGTGCAGAATTTACTTGTGGGTCTTGGATCTGGCAGTTTGTCCTTGCTCTGATTGTTGCTTCCTGGGAAGACTAGAGGGACTTTGTAGACAAAAGGGGCCAATATCTTTATATCTACACACAGCATAGGAGGCAAGAATTGTGTACCAGATCTCACTGTACAAGGTTGCTTTTTGCAATCATCCAACGCCAGATGATTGTGTCTGTTACTGGTCAGATAGAGAATCTGCAAATACAGGTAATCTGACAAGCCAATGGGCTTAGCAGATGTGTGCACATTCTCACCTGTGCATCTTAGCCCAGCTCTCAAGTGGGACTGCAGTGGTCCAGCACAGGCCAGATTCTGATCTCATTTACACCCGTACCAACACAGAGCAACTACACTGATGCCAAAATGTGGGCCTGAAAACTGCCTGCCTGTAGCCTCAGCTGGAGTTTAATTTATGTACAGCATGAGAAAAAGTTGCATCTAAACTGTTTTCTGCAGGGCAGTCCACATGAAAAAACAGAATAATTAGACAATTGTGAACCAAAGCAAAGGCAAAATTCGAAACTCTTTTGTAGTAAATGTATAGCTATTCATTTGCTGGTGGTTGGTTTTGTTTTGTTAACTCCAAAACATCCAGAGTAAAGTTTTGCTAGGTCTGATGGTTAATGGGATGCTCTATTCAACGTTTTCTCATTAGACTTTTGATCTGTATACGTAGAATAGACAGGATCATCATCAGAAGTGGTAAATCACATGGTATCCAGGTCTCTCTCCGAAACATAAGGAGAGTTTCTGGTTTTTGCAACAAAGTGCCCAATATCTAAGTGAGGTATTTCATTTAGGTCCTCAGGGTGTTAACTACTTCAACTTTGACTCACTTAGATCTTAGCAAAGTGGGTCACAGAGACTCAATATTACACAGCTGTTGATATCTTCCAGAATCCTCTGATTTGATCCCTTCAGTCTGGATTGAAGATGACGATCTGCACAAGAGTTGCTTATATGTAAGACACAGGAGCTTCAACTTTGTAGTATATTGAAGAAGGACTAGGGCAAATGGAGAATGGAAGAAATGGGGAGAGTGTGAAGAAAAATTTAAAAGCAAGATGAAGACAAGGAGTAAGAAGACTTCTCAGGGTCAGACAGAATCTGATAAACTTTGAGAAAGGCCTTAAGATACTTGGAGGTGTTTTCTAAACATTCCAACCTTGCAACATTCTCCCATCATAGTCTGGAGGTGAAGTGATTTATGAATATACATACTTACACAGTTCTCTGTGATCATCTTGATAAGGTAAATATATCACCCAGCAGGAAGCTACACTACACACTAGTCTCCTTCCTGAGAGAGAAATTCAGTGTTCTGGGCCCCAGCCATCCCTTTCTGACATATGCAGGGCGTGCAGTTTAGTTCTTCATTAAAAAATGTCCCATCGAGATGTTTAAACACAGATCTCCCTATAAGGATGAATGCTTTGAATTGCCCTCCATCCAATTCCTCTCCATTTAATTGGTATAAAGCAGCTTCCCCTTGGCTACTTCCTCCCTTGAAATTACATAAGTAGCCTCACTGGAAAGGCATAGGTAAATATTTCACACTGCACACCATGGATTAGGAGCACAGCTCCCATTAACCGGAGCTGGAATCACTCAGCTGTTTTCCCCCTCACACCGTGTTAAAAATGTACCCTACAGGATGGAGAGACTGGGCTCCCAAGTGTCACCTTATGAGGAAGGTGCAGAACACTTTCATTTAATACTGCATGTGTTTCCATTAGTAGAGTCAATTGCTCTCTGTCCTCAGTTTTAAGACTCCCTGTTTGTCTCTATTACAGCTCTGTTTCCACGTGCCTGCCAATCCTCCCTAGCCCTTCCATCTGAGCCTGCAAGGTTTTGATGATACAACACCACAGCATCTTGGCTTTCATTCGATTTAAAATTTGTGATTGCAATTATGGACTTTGCATTTCTATGGGCTTACTGCTGCATAGGAAGGCTTTTGTGCCCAAGGTGTTGTGTGGCATGGCAACTTAAGGGATGCCAGTACAGTAGAGGCCTGAATGTCCTGAGTGGGGGAAAAATCTTGACTGCTAATTTGATTCAGAGTACCACAACAACTGTCCATACTGGCATGACTCCTTCAGGGTAGAAAATTTATGGATCTGTGTAAACACTAGGCAAAAAACCAGAAGACATTCATCACATATGTAAAAATAGAGCTGTGGTTAATATAGTGTACGCTGTGGTCTGTTACTACTCTGGGATATGGTGTCTCTGCTGCTTACATGGCTATGATGTATCTACTTGTGAGATACCAGCATTCCTCCTTTACAATTATGTTGAATGATACCACTGCACTTTGTCTTTACCACACTCCTCCTTGCCCAGGAAATGTATGAGGAAAATGGCCCTGTTCCAAGTGGTCAGTGCAGGTGAGGTCATGTCATGGCAGCTAGTAAGAAACTTAAGTTTCCACTTGTGAAAAAAGTGAAAGTTATTTAAAAAATATAATTCAAAATTTTAACTGTCAAAAAGGTAAAAATTCATTTTTTGGTAACATTAATAAAATAAAAAAAATATGGATTGGAGAGTTGTACTTTAAAAATGTAAAATTTTACAGTGGTTTAAATAACCTAAGTGCGTTCATTTACATTTTGAACTCATTCAGAAATCATTGGGCTTAATATTTGTATGAACATGTTAAGGGAAAAAAATATTTCAAAAATAGAGAAAACATCAGAAAAATATTTTTATTTAAACAGTGTGATGTTTGTCAACTTTGTCAAACAGCAACAGTGAGGTGCTGGTTTCTTCCCCCAAAATTTCACTGATAGAAATGTGCATTTTGAAGATTTTTTTATTTTTTAAAAATGAAATTATTTAACAGAAATGTCTATTAGGTATTTTCATCACCTTGATCTTGCTATGAAATTCTATATATGAACCACTTTCAACACAAAAATCTTTGCTACCTCCTTGCTGATCTGTCTTTTGTTTCGAGTTCTTTTCTAATAAGTAATGAAAATGTTACAGCCTTACAGCTTGTTTTGTGGTTGCAATTACGTAATCATTATTAATGAAGCAACAATGTCAAAACTGTGTGAAACCGAACTCACATTTAAGTACTTACAATAAACAGATATAAAACAACAGATGTCTCAGTTTTTGTTCTCCAATGATTTCATCCCTTGTTAAAAATAAATGTCTGGTTTAAAAAGAAAAGGGCTTTTCTCAACTCTTACAAATTAATTGAATCCAGAGCCTAGTAATACAACTAAAGACCTCTCTTTTTCTTTTTTTTTTTCTTCCCAAAATTTGTTTGTGAGTATATTGTTATTCAGTAAGTGATAAATTCACTTCAAAGCAATCCAGAAATCTAGGAATTCAATGGTGTAATGGTCATCTGTCCCAGCTGAGGTGTTAGCCCCTGATAGCAATCAGACATGTAGCCAAAACGCTAGGCTTGCCTCATGACTGGAACACCCTGAAAAGGTTTTATGACAGAGATGGTTTCTGTCCCTGGTTTTGGTTCAGACAGTTGATTCTGGTTAGTCACAAATGGTTCAGGTTTCAGTCAGAATTTGTCAGTAGGTGCAGGGAGGTCTCTAGATCTGGGGAACCTCAGAAAACCAGCACTTGGTTTTATGTAAACATCAAAAGTCCAGATGCTTGTTTGAATCGTCCACATCTGTTGAGTCTGCAAAACTGGGCTGGATATTTAGCTGGGATAAGTTTCCCTGGAAGATTCATAGACTTCATAGCTGAACTTGTGGCCAGAAATACCAGAGCTTCTTTTGGTATTTAAGTACTTTTTATTCCAGTGCTAAATAGGAATATGCTACATTTTATGAGTTGGTTAGATATGCAAAAATTTTAAAACTTTGCAGAAATCCAGATCTAGTGAACAGACACTGTGAATAAAATACTTACCAGGAAATGAAATCTCTAGTAGCAATTTATGAAGAAAAGCAAAAATGTATTAGAATTTGGATAGTGTTTTTATTTATCTGAAAAAGAAAACTCAATCTACTCTTAAACCACCTTAAAATCTTAGATAAATTATTCTTTGTAAAAAAAAAATAGAAAACTGCCATTATTTTAAAATTTTTATTAAGCTTCTTGAAAGACAGTGTTCAAATATAGGATTTGGAGAATAATTTTTTTCCCCACTCTCTCTGGCACTGGAACAAGCGCAAAACAACTGTCTTTGCACTTTATTGCAAATCTTGCACAATTTCAAAAGCACAAACTGAGGTTCTTGCAAATTGCATTCTGAAAATATAGCACATTTATGCTTACAGCACTATTAGCAATGACAAGATGTTTTGAACAATCTGTTTTCTCAAATTAGATTAACATCATGGAGAAGCACAATCTGCTCGTTGACACTGACAGTATAAAAAACCCCCAGTGCTTTGTGTCCTTCAGGACACTGCTTTGGCAATAGGAATTCACTGCCTATGTCATCATGAAGGATGTGGTGCACTTTTAGAGCTGCTGTTCTTTAGAAGAGACATCAGGGTCCATACAGCTCCGCTGCTAATCAAGCAGTAAAAATACAGGCAGCAATTGAAGGTCCTTGTCAGCATTGTGCTCTTTGGTCACAAAACACAATGGCCTCAATCCACTTTTAAAGGTGACGAGTGAAAAACTACCTACTACATTTGTCTGTACTAAACTAGTAGTATATTGTGAGCCTTAAGTCACTACTTCCAAAAACAGCCACAGAAATCACCAGTACAAAAGATTTGCTAAGAGCTAACACAACATTTTTGTGCCTGGTGCTCTTGCACCTTTACTGAGGAAATACAGACTTCCCCACCATAGGTGAAAGTAAAAAGAAGAATCCCCTTTTGTGCAGATATTATTAAAATCATATCAAGTTTGTGCATGGTATAAGTACTTTTACATTCACATTTTCCTAGAAACTACTAATTAAACATTCTTTTAAATTTATTTATAGCAGATTTTGTTCTGCAAAGCACATAAATTTTATTATCTGAGATAGCAAACTCAAACCTCAGGAAACTGAAACTGAGAGTGACCTATGATTTTAACCTTCAATCAACATGAACATACGTGACTGTTTTGTTTTGCTGGGTTTTGCACATTATAATTGTATTTACAAAGAAATTCCTTGAAAGCATGTGTTGTGTTGAATGACTGTATGCAAACAACTTTGGAACTAGGGAACTTTGATCTTTGACTTACAGACTACAGGGCAAAGGTTAAAATCATGAGCTTTGTTGTCCCGTTGGCAGCAGTTCTTTTTGAAGCTTCCTGCTTCCAGTGAAAGTGATATACAGTTATATACACAAATCTCAGTCTTTAGTTATGTTTGTAAAGGAAAAAAAAAGTCCTGTAACTTTTAGTATTTGATCAACATTCCTAGATAATATGAGCAAGAATCTGACTGTTCTTGCATATATATATATATATAGAAGTGAAAATGGAGCTATTCTCAAAAGGCTTATTTGCATGCATAGGTAATGTGCAGAGAGAGAAGCTTGCTGGCTATTTGCAGATTTACATAAGGCAATTTGGTTGTTGTGCAGGCAACGACTTATTTGTGGAAGATGAAAGCTCTATATAATAATCCAGGTTAGAAAAATTTGATCTTAAGAGATATTGTTGAATACTTAGACATTGTCATTCCGATGGGTTGTAGACATTTCATAACACCTCTACTGAAATGAGGCAAAAAATGAAAAGGCTTTTGTCACTGTAATGGGAATCCACTGTGTGAGACTTCGCACTGCCATGAACAACCTACATTTATATTGCCTTTTACATAAAAAATAATTAAGTGTGATGAAAGAATTTACTGAAATCTTATAATATCAGGAATTTTGAGTGCCCTGGCAAAGTAGAAACTTCACAGTTACTAAGATCATAAGGCTGGGATATTTTCCTAACCTCCAACAAAGCCATGAACAACATCTACTCCTTAGGATGGTGTCTGAGACAGACCTTGCAGACTAAGACACAGAGCAACAATCAGTGGTGTGAGATTCCTTGCTATTAATTGGCAGAAATCTTGTTTACATGTTGCTAAAGAATTACAGCTGCTTCATACAATGGGTAATACATGAGTGGGACAAAACAAATGACTGGAGCAGTCCTA